>NC_056743.1:1302385498-1302681579 GCF_019279795.1 Protopterus annectens | reverse complement strand
GCTTTTTTTGGGGTAGTCTTTTGGAGGTTGTTCTAGTAATTGGGAATTTGTTTTTGCCCCCATCAGGCTTTTGGGGAAAAATTTTTTGGCTTGGCTGACATTCCGGACACGTTAGCAAGCCCTCAGGCTTTTGAGATTTTTTTTAAAAGCTGCTAGGTTTCAAATTTTTTTTTACCCAAAACTCATTGGGTTTAGATTTTCTCTAAGGGAAAGGTCACCTGGGGACTAAAACTTAAATTTGTTTTTGATTTTGTTTTTATTTTTTTGGATAGCATTTTTTTTACTTTATTTTTTAAGTTTCCTGTTTGGGTATTTGGTTTCCCTTTTTAAGCACTTTGGGTTGTTTTTTATGTAAATTGTTGAGTTAAAATTTTTTTGTCTCCTTTAGCTTTTTTTTTTAAAATACTGTGCTTTTTCTTTCATTTCTCTTTGTTTAAATTAAATTTTAGCATTTCCTTTCAGGGTTGTATTTGGGGAGTTTGTAGGTGGTTTGAGCAATAATTCAGGGCCCTTTTTTTGGCCTAGGCTTTGGGGGTGTTTGAGGCCCTTTCGGGCTCCTTTTTTTAGCCAAGCCCTCAGGTTTTTTTGAAGGGAAAAATTTTTCTTTAAAGGTCTCCGGTTTTAACTTGACTAAGAACCCCATTGGTTTTAGTTTTTTTAAAAGCTTCAGGAAAAATTTTTGAAAATGGAAACTCAATTTATTTAAACCTTTTGTTTAATTTGGGGCCCAAATTCGTTTTATAAACTTGGGATTGTTTTTTTTATTTTGTTTTTATTTTTGGTTTTTCCCCTTTTGACTGTGGTTTTTTTTATTTAAATTTGTTGATTAACTAATTGTCCTTTTTTTTAAATCTTTGGGTTGTTTTTTTTTAAAAATTTTTGAGTTTAAAAAATTTTTCTAGTTTTTTAAGTGTTTAAAATTTTTATTTAAATCAGGGTTGTTTTGGGGGTAGTCTTTTGGAGTTTGTTCTAAATATGGGGGAAATTTTTTTTCCAAAGGGGATTTGGGGATTTTGTGGAGGTGTGGTCTTGGCACTAAATTTTGGACTCGTTTAGAAACCTAGGCATTTTATTGGGGTTTTTGAGGTTTTTCTAAGGTCTCCGGTTTTAACTTGACTAACAACCCCATTGGGGTTTTAGCCTTTTTAAAGTGCTAATTTTAAAAGGGGCCTAAGAAACTCAGGTTAGTTTTTTAAAATTTTTTATTAGTAAACCGGAATTTGCCCCCTTTTTTTAACATTTGTTCCCGTTTTTTTTTTTGTTTTTATTTTGGTTTAAACTTTTTGGAAAAGTATTTTTTAAACTTTTTTGTTTGGGTTTTTTAACTTGGAAAATTAAATCTTTTAAAATTGGTTTTGTTTTTTTATAAACTTTTAGTTAAAATCTTTTTCTAGTGGTCCTTTGCTTTTTAAATTTTTGGGTATTTTTGCTTTTTCCTTATTCACTGATTTGCTAATTTTTTTGGGGTTTGTGCTTTCCATATTCAGGCTTGTTTTGGGGCCCAGGCTTTGTGGAGGGTTGTTTGAGGCCCTTTCAGGGCATCTTGTTTAGCCAAGCCCCCCATTTTCTTTGGGGATTTTTAGTCATGGGTGCTAGGTTTCCAAATTCGTTAACCCAAGAACCCCAGGTTTTTTAGTTTCCTTTTTAAAGTGCTAAGGAACTTTCCTAAGAACTTGAGGTTTACCATTTTACATTAGTAAACCGGGGAATTTGCCCCATTTTAACATTTGTTCCCGTTTATTTTGTTCTTTATTTCTTTGTTGTTTATAGCACTTTGTGTACTGTGTATTTTTCTAGCTAGTTTCACTGTGTGTGAGGTATTAACTGGAAATTGTCCACTCTTATTAAGCATCTGTTGGGTTGTTTGTTTATGATAACTTGTTGCAGTTAAACTCTTTTTTCTAGTGGCTCCTTTAGCTGTTTAAAACTTTCATTTAAAGGCTCACTGCTGCTTTTCAGCTGTGAGTAACATTTCTGCAGTTTGTTCTAAGTAGTGGGGATATTTGTAGCATTTCCATATTCAGGCTTGTATTTGGGCCTAGTCTTTGTGGAGGCTGTGTGTCTGAGCACATAATTCAGGGACATCTTGTTTTAGCCAAAGCCATCAGGCATTTCAGTGAGAGAGAATTGTTTGAGGTCATTGGCTGACTGAGGTCTCCTGGACTACAGCTTAGACTAAGCACCTCATTGGTTCTTTTGAGATTTCTTTCTTAAAAGCTGTCTCAGGTTTCAACTTTCTGTTACCTAAGAAGTTCAGTTGTGAGTGTTCAGCCATTTTACAGTGAGCTAATCAAAGGAAGGACACTCAGCAAACTCAGAGCTACAATATATAACATTAAGTATCCTGTTTTTTGTTTATTTTGTTCTTTATTTCTTTGTTGTTTATAGCACTTTGTGTACTGTGTATTTTTCTAGCTAGTTTCACTGTGTGTGAGGTATTAACTGGAAATTGTCCACTCTTATTAAGCATCTGTTGGGTTGTTTGTTTATGATAACTTGTTGCAGTTAAACTCTTTTTTTTCTAGTGGCTCCTTTAGCTGTTTAAAACTTTCATTTAAAGGCTCACTGCTGCTTTTCAGCTGTGAGTAACATTTCTGCAGTTTGTTCTAAGTAGTGGGGATATTTGTAGCATTTCCATATTCAGGCTTGTATTTGGGCCTAGTCTTTGTGGAGGCTGTGTGTCTGAGCACATAATTCAGGGACATCTTGTTTTAGCCAAAGCCATCAGGCATTTCAGTGAGAGAGAATTGTTTGAGGTCATTGGCTGACTGAGGTCTCCTGGACTACAGCTTAGACTAAGCACCTCACTGGTTCTTTTGAGATTTCTTTCTTAAAAGCTGTCTCAGGCTTCAACTTTGTGTTACCTAAGAAGCTCAGTTGTGAGTGTTCAGCCATTTTACAGTGAGCTAATCGAAGGAAGGACACTCAGCAAACTCAGAGCTACAATATATAACATTAAGTATCCTGTTTTTGTTTATTTTGTTCTTTATTTCTTTGTTGTTTATAGCACTTTGTGTACTGTGTATTTTTTCTAGCTAGTTTCACTATGTGTGAGGTATTAACTGGAAATTGTCCACTCTTATTAAGCATCTGTTGGGTTGTTTGTTTATGATAACTTGTTGCAGTTAAACTCTTTTTTCTAGTGGCTCCTTTAGCTGTTTAAAACTTTCATTTAAAGGCTCACTGCTGCTTTTCAGCTGTGAGTAACATTTCTGCAGTTTGTTCTAAGTAGAGGGGATATTTGTAGCATTTCCATATTCAGGCTTGTATTTGGGCCTCGTCTTTGTGGAGGCTGTGTGTCTGAGCACATAATTCAGAGACATCTTGTTTTAGCCAAAGCCATCAGGCATTTCAGTGAGAGAGAATTGTTTGAGGTCATTGGCTGACTGAGGTCTCCTGGACTACAGCTTAGACTAAGCACCTCATTGGTTCTTTTGAGATTTCTTTCTTAAAAGCTCTCTCAGGCTTCAACTTTGTGTTACCTAAGAAGCTCAGTTGTGAGTGTTCAGCCATTTTACAGTGAGCTAATCGAAGGAAGGACACTCAGCAAACTCGGAGCTACAATATATAACATTAAGTATCCTGTTTTTTGTTTATTTTGTTCTTTATTTCTTTGTTGTTTATAGCACTTTGTGTACTGTGTATTTTTTCTAGCTAGTTTCACTGTGTGTGAGGTATTAACTGGAAATTGTCCACTCTTATTAAGCATCTGTTGGGTTGTTTGTTTATGATAACTTGTTGCAGTTAAACTCTTTTTTCTAGTGGCTCCTTTAGCTGTTTAAAACTTTCATTTAAAGGCTCACTGCTGCTTTTCAGCTGTGAGTAACATTTCTGCAGTTTGTTCTAAGTAGTGGGGATATTTGTAGCATTTCCATATTCAGGCTTGTATTTGGGCCTAGTCTTTGTGGAGGCTGTGTGTCTGAGCACATAATTCAGGGACATCTTGTTTTAGCCAAAGCCATCAGGCATTTCAGTGAGAGAGAATTGTTTGAGGTCATTGGCTGACTGAGGTCTCCTGGACTACAGCTTAGACTAAGCACCTCATTGGTTCTTTTGAGATTTCTTTCTTAAAAGCTGTCTCAGGTTTCAACTTTCTGTTACCTAAGAAGCTCAGTTTTGAGTGTTCAGCCATTTTACAGTGAGCTAATTGAAGGAAGGACACTCAGCAAACTCGGAGCTACAATATATAACATTAAGTATCCTGTTTTTTGTTTATTTTCTTCTTTATTTCTTTGTTGTTTATAGCACTTTGTGTACTGTGTATTTTTTCTAGCTAGTTTCACTGTGTGTGAGGTATTAACTGGAAATTGTCCACTCTTATTAAGCATCTGTTGGGTTGTTTGTTTATGATAACTTGTTGCAGTTAAACTCTTTTTTTCTAATGGCTCCTTTAGCTGTTTAAAACTTTCCTTTAAAGGCTCACTGCTGCTTTTCAGCTGTGAGTAACATTTCTGCAGTTTGTTCTAAGTAGTGGGGATATTTGTAGCATTTCCATATTCAGGCTTGTATTTGGGCCTAGTCTTTGTGGAGGCTGTGTGTCTGAGCACATAATTCAGGGACATCTTGTTTTAGCCAAAGCCATCAAGCATTTCAGTGAGAGAGAATTGTTTGAGGTCATTGGCTGACTGAGGTCTCCTGGACTACAGCTTAGACTAAGCACCTCATTGGTTCTTTTGAGATTTCTTTCTTAAAAGCTGTCTCAGGTTTCAACTTTCTGTTACCTAAGAAGCTCAGTTGTGAGTGTTCAGCCATTTTACAGTGAGCTAATCGAAGGAAGGACACTCAGCAAACTCGGAGCTACAATATATTACATTAAGTATCCTGTTTTTTGTTTATTTTGTTCTTTCTTTGTTGTTTATAGCACTTTGTGTACTGTGTATTTTTTCTAGCTAGTTTCACTGTGTGTGAGGTATTAACTGGAAATTGTCCACTCTTATTAAGCATCTGTTGGGTTGTTTGTTTATGACAACTTGTTGCAGTTAAACTCTTTTTTTCTAGTGGCTCCTTTAGCTGTTTAAAACTTTCATTTAAAGGCTCACTGCTGCTTTTCAGCTGTGAGTAACATTTCTGCAGTTTGTTTCCCACCCTCCCTCCCTGTCGGTATAGTTTTTTTATAGTTGGTGGCTTTGCAGTTGCCCGCCCCTAGTGTAAATTTGATCTGGGACCCTCCTCCCAGTCTAGTGTCATTACCTCATTCTACCCAGTACAGGGAGAGCACTTGAGAAGGCCAATCAGCTTAGTTTCTGCTACTCCTTTCTCTCTTTCCTTTCTCTTTCCAAAAAAAAAATTGATCTGCTTTTACTGTATTTGTGTTCCTTCTTTATTTTGAGCAATCTTAGAAGTACTCAGATGTATTTATTACTACTTGGTGTAACTCATTCTAAGCCTTTTAGTTTAAGCACTTGGGCTTCAGACCAGTTTTACATTAGGAAGGTTTGTGGTCTGCACTGTAGTGGCAGAACAGGTAGCTTACATCCTTCTAAGTTGGGAACTGCTGATTGAGGGCTCAGTGTCTGTTATTCTAAAAGTGTATTAATTCTGGTTTAAGCACTTGGGCTTGAGGCCAGTTATTTTACATTAAGAGGGTTCGTGTTCTGCACTCTTGTGGGAGGAGAGGCTGGACTCTGTCCTTCTGAGCTGGGAATTTCTGGTTAAAGCTTATAGTGCCTGCATATTTGAACTGCTTCTTACTGAAATTGGTACGCCTCATTTGCTGTAGCATAGACTAGATCCAGGCCTGCTGAATCTAGCTTTGTTTGTATAACTTGAGCACTAATCCAGGCATTCTTTTAAAGTATTCAGTTGTATTTAATACTGCTGGTAGTAACTTGATTAAAGTGTAGCTATCATTTCTAAGTCTTTTGGATTAAGCACTTGGGCTTCAGACCAGTTGTTTTACATTAGGAAGGTTTGTGGCCTGCACTGTGGTGGCAGGGCAGGTAGCTTACATCCTTCTAAGTTGGGAACTGCTGATTGAGAGCTCAGTGTCTGTTATTCTAAAAGTGTATTAGTTCTGGTTTAAGCACTTGGGCTTCAGGCCAGTTATTTTACGTTAAGAAGGATTGCGGTCTGCACTCTTGTGTGAGGAGAGGCTGGACTCTGCCCTTCTGAGCAGGGAATTTCTGGTTAAAGGCTTATAGTGCCTGCATATTCTAACTGTTTCTTACTGAAATTGGTACACTTTGTTTGCTGTAGCATAGACTAGATCCAGGCCTGCTGAATCTAGCTTTATTTGTGTGCTTGTTGTTTGTTTATTTCCCTGAAATGCTAATTCCACCTAAAACGCGGCCTTTTAGCACTTCTGTGGATCCCTAGTGATATCTGCATTGCTTACTGTACTTATTTCCTTGTTTCACTTGAAAGAAAGTTACTGTTTGTCGTTTTTGCATTTAAGTTACCTGTAACACATTGCATTTAAGTTACCTGGCACTTGCTCACTAAAGCAATTATATAAGTCAGCTCTAAAAAATTAAAAGCACTACACCCTCACAAACTCCCCTTGAGTACCTTGTTCCCCACTGGCCCTTTTTTTCAATTATAAAGGAATTCCCAATACTATTCTAGCATGTCCAAAGGTCAGTTGTCAATCTCCTCTCCGGTCCAGCTGGTGAATCTGAGAATCTTGAGGCAATGTTACAACTGCCTCATGTACACAGACAACCCTCTCCTCCTCCCAACAAATTCCAACACATGTGAGAGATGCAACCATATAGCCAAACTGGAGGCTAAGCTCTCAACTCAGTACTGGCGTAACCAGTCAGGAGGAGAAGGAAACCACACTCACTACAATTCCAGTCTCACACAGACCTACCACGACAACAAACCAAACACATAAACACACAAAAACATACTCGGAGGCTCTAAATAAAAATCTGCCTAAGCAGCAGAGACCTCCAAAGCAGACACCCAAGCAACCGCTACCCCAAAACAAAACACGTGCAACACATAGCTCACAAAGCCAGTGTGCCGAACAGTCACAGCCCTTAAGGCTAAACAACACACCTGATACACTTGTAACAGGTGACTATCATCAGGCACACTGACGTCCCACTCACCAGGCTGAACAAGGAGAAGGTCACGGTGAGCTACCTGTCGGGCGCTAGGATCCGCCACATAACACAAGCAGTCAGGTAACTCCAAGGCAAGTACAAATATGACTCAGTCATTGTCCATGCTGGTGTGAATGACCTGAGACATACCTCCCTGGACTACATGAAAAGAGACATAGAGGAGCTCTATAAGCATGTAGCCCAGGCCGGTATGACCCTGACCTTGAGTAGCATCTTACCCTCACCAAGAATGATGCCACAATATGAAGACAAGATGATCAATTTCAACAATTGGCTTAAGTGTTGGTGTCATTCAAAGGGGATCCAATGCCTGACAGCCTGGGATGACATGCTCGACAAGCCACGATGCTTCGCTAGGGATGGCTTGCACCTGTCACCCCTGGGCTTTTGGATATTGGCAAAGGCTCTTGCTACCCCCATAGTGCCTTTTTAGGCAAGGCTCAAAAGACAAACCCACCTCCATAGGTATCACAAGGGATAAGAAACTAAGAGTAATGCTACTCAACGCCAGAAGTCTAAACCTCAAGATGCACGCACTCAAAACTCTCCTTAGCATGGAGAACATCGATATCTGTGCAGTAACAGAAACCTGGTTCAAGGCTCCCGAGAGCACCCCAGCACTTCCAGGTTATACCTCATACCATGCTTTCCAGCCCCAAAACTTGGACCGAACCACAAAAGGAGGGGGAGTATCAATATTCGTCAAAGATACCCACACCTCCAGGTTGGTGGCACAGCACAAAGTATCAGAGACTATCCATGTGCAACTAACTGTGGGTAAAACTGCCTTACAGTTTATAGCCTGCTACAGACCACCCTCCCAAACACAGGAACCCCACTTGGCCTTCCTGAGAATACTGGAAAATATGAAGGTCTCTCCAAACACTATTATATTGGGCGACTTCAACTACCCAAACATAGACTGGGAGCATTACTCTAGCTCCAACACCCTAGCCCAAAGGTTCCTAGAATTTATAAACTCAAATGCTATGGAACAACTTGTTACCACTCCCACAAGAGGGGAAAACATACTGGACCTGATCATCACCAACATGGGGACACTTTGCTCCAGACCAGAAGTGTATCCCCCACTGGTAAGATCAGACCATAAACTAATCTCACTGGATATTCACATCACAGCCTTCGATACAATACCCCACTCGGGCATTATAGATAAGCTCACCAGCTTAAATATAAACCCCTATGTCACTAGATGGGTTGCAAACTGGCTCAAGGACAGAACCCACATGGTTAGAATTGCTAGAGCCATGTCAGACTCCAAACCAGTTACAAGTGGCATCCCACAAGGCTCAGTCCTGGGACCTCTCTTGTTCGGTATATATTTCTCAGCGGTACAGGCCAACACGGAAGGACTGTGGCTGACCAAGTTTGCAGATGACTGCAAACTGGGTGCCATAATCGACTCTCCAGCCGACACAAGCATCCTCCAAAAGGGCCTCATAGAAACAGACAACTGGTGCCAGAGCTATGGCCTCAAGCTAAATGCCAAAAAGTGTATAGTCATCCCCTTTGGCAAAAACAAAGTGCCCACAAATTACCACATAGGTGGTAATCCATTAAGTGCAGAAGAAGTCATTAGGGACCTGGGGACCCAAGTTGATAGCAATCTCTCATTTGACAACCACGTGGCCAAAGTGGTTAGAAAAACATTTTATATAGCCCACCTAATCATGAAGGGATTCACATCTAGATCAGGGGAGGTCATTGTACCTCTTTACTCATCCCTCATCAGGCCCATAATCGAGTACAATGCCCCTTTTGGGATGTACCTTACCAGACACCTGCAGCAATTGGAAAGACCCCAAAAGTACCTCACCAAGAGGATCAAAGGGCTCAAACAGATGCCATATGCTGCCCGGTTAAAGAAACTCCAGCTCTACTTAGTGGCATAATGCCTGCTCAGAGGCGATCTGTGCCTGTCGTATAAAGCCATGTCCAACCCGGAATTAATGGACCTGCTGCACCTCAGAAAATCCAAATCCCATCGAGCTACGTGCTCGAGAGACTTGAACCTCAGCACTGAAATAAATAGGACATGCTGGAGGGACAGATTCATAACCCAGAGGCTCCCTTCACTCTGGAATAAAATCCCAGTCCAGGTTAGGCAGAGTCCCTCATTGACTCTCTTCAAGAGGAATCTTGATGAGTGGATGGGAGATCGTAGGTTTACCCCAGCTATCACTTCTGTGTCACTGTTAGACAGAGGCACAGTATACTAACCTCAAAAAAAGGCATAGCAAAATTAATTTAAAATGGGTGGCGAAAGCCAAACACTCTGGCTAGGCTTATAAATGTCCTAGGGCAGATAGCCTAGTATGAACCTATGAACCTATGAACCTATGAACAAAGCCAGCTGTCATTAAGATCATTTTTAAGAATCATTTTGAATTGGTTGGTATTTGTGTTGGGTCTGATGCTGTGAGGTAGTGAATTCCACCGTGTTGCTACATGATGAGAAAATAGGGAGTCCCCTGCCATATTAGGGGATATGGATACTTGTAGAGCTTTATTTGTTGAGTGCAGACTTCTGTTTGTCATATAGGGATGGAAAATGTTTAGTAGGGCAGGGTTTTGTAAATGCTTCATGGGGTCTAGTAAGACATCCAAAGTGTTTGTGCTCTTTATGGAGCATTTGGCAAACACCCAGAGGTGGCAACTGGACCTGTTCATCTAGTGTCTTTCCAAGCAGTGATCACACACTGTAAGATGGACTTAAAGCATGTGTGGGAGCTTAGAGGTAACGTAAAGGTCAGTACTCTGCGCCCCAATTAAAGGAGGATGTACACACCTGTATGATAGAAGGGCAGCACTTGATTAATTAAGTAGAAAACCCTGCGGATGACATAGTGACTGTTATCATTTCTAGCAATACCATCAGGTAAATCCTCACTGGAGGAAAAAAGGAGTGGTAAGAGAGGAATAAATGGACCACAAAGATTGAAGAAGGTACTGGTAGGTAGCAAGCCTGGTGTAAAACGACAAAGCAAAAAAAAAGATATTACTGTGGGCCCTTCAGCCACACAGTTCTGCTACAATTTGTTTTATGTTCTGCTTGTACTTCACTTGTGCAGCTCTGTGTTACTGGTTGCATTTGAACGATACTATGAACCCTATTCAGCTAGACAGTTCTGCTGAAATTTATGTTGTATATTTGCTAAAGATCACCTGTTTGGGCTGTTCTGCTACTGTGAGTATTGTGTGTCTGTAGCTGGTGTCCTGCAGGCTCTCCAGCTACTCAGTTCTGCTATAGTTTTGTGACTGAATTGCACTTATGTGTGACTTAGTTGATGTGTCTGGTATTGCTGATGGCTATTAGTCAGTTTTGAGAATGCCTGTTTAAATTCCAAGAGTGCAGTATCCATTTGTATTCTACCTACTCCCAAGTACTCTAATTTTGTATTTAGTTAGTATATGTATGTAGCATCCTCTGGGGATGCATATTAAGGGTACAAGACGGTGAAGCCCTCTTGAAAAGATGGTTTAAAGGTGTACAATTTTTCTTCAATATTCACCTTTTTAAAACTAGAACCCCAGTTTAATTTTTGAAGTGTCAGGACTCGCATTATCAGTTCTGCATTCCCAGAAGGTCGTTGACTCGTAGCATAGCGCTTCTATTGCATTTGTATGGGAAGCAGTGGCATTCCTCTGATGTAACAATAGTTCTATTTTTCTAATAAGTCTTGTTTGTTTGAGGGCACTGGTGTGTTCTCCTGCCACATCCCTGATATTTCAATGCACATTGAAGGCAGAATGGTGTGGCTAAAAATGCAGTGAAGACGTGCTCTTCTGAATTATCACAGGAGAATATTTTACATTCAACCACTCTGAATTGCCATTGTACTTTTAGATGACAGGCAACTTTTAAATTTCTAGTAACTACTAAATTCAGTAAGCTATTTGGTCACATTTAACAGCTACAAATTCTTAAGCGGATTCTCCACCTTCCCCTGCTTTTATGTGTTGGAAGGGGAATGTTGATCCTTTCTTTAGAATGTTCTGCGTTCTAGGATTCAAGGCCTGTGTGGTATGGGATGCCAGTGGTTAACCAGATAATGTCACTTTTTCATTACCTATGCAGCTCATGTCTGAGAATTGTCTTTGTTTATTTGTTTGCTTATTTGTTGGGGAGTAAGCTGTTCCTTCCTTTATCTTAATTTGTAGAATCCCCAACTCCAAAATGTGCATGTCTCTGGACAATATAACTTTTCATTACCACAAAAAATACAGGTTTTAGCAAATAAAAAAATAAATTAAGAAAAAATAGCCATCCAGCTATCTAATGAAATATATAACCATAAATCATGATGAATGTGACTTTTTTAATTTGAGTTCTAGCACATCTTACTTTTCAAAATAGTGTATACTATAGTGTAAATGACATTCATCTAGCTACTCCAATGTGTGTGTGCCTGTCTGTCTGTGTATATCTGTGTGTCTGTGTATTTGTGTCATGATCTATAATTTAAAGTAAAAATACATGTTCCGATGACTGGACTAGAAAAGACAGCAATGTCACTAGGCAATTTAATTTTAAAGTGAGTAGTGAGCTGAGATGTTGGTGTTTGATTGATAAGGTTGGAATTTTGTGTACGTCTCATATCTCTCAACCTCTTAGAGCAAGAACTCTAGACCTATCCACAAATAATGGGGGGACAAAGGCCCAAAAATAGGGATACTTTGTAAATATTGCTCTTACAAACTTAGAAAGTTGATAGACTAACATGTTTTGGATTAGCAATAATTTTCTGAAGGACATTAAGTCTGAAACTCAAATTTCTACTATTATTTACTGATTTCAGTCCTCAATGATCTGCCAGTGATTTGCCAGAAACCACAATTTTATGACAAACAGGCCAAAATATGAGGCAAAAATTTGGACATTCTGTGAAAATCTGGACAGCTGAGAGGTATGGTATGTCTATATGTTAGTGACAGTGAACTGCCCCATACTTAAGCTTTCAGACACACGCCATAGCTGAAGTTTTAAGCTCTTACAAATATTGTGCACTGCAAATTAGGCATTACTGTACATTTGGTAGCACATATGGCAACATCAGCGATCCACAGGCTTTCTGAAAACTCTTACTTAGTACCGAGAGGCTACAACCTTACTATATAACATGGCTGTGTTTTCATTGTATTGCCGTTGTTTTGAGAAGATTCACAAACATGCTGATATTCAGTCATCATATTTACAATCTTCAAAAACTTCTAAATACAGGACGTGTTGTGATTATTGTCTTGCAAGTTCACTGTCTGTCATTGTCTTGATTAGATTTAGTAGGGCATTCTTCCATGGTGGCCTTCTCCAGACACACATACACACTCATGCACATATATAAACACACACTAGTAACAAGCTTTATTAGTTTTCTGTTCATAGCGTGTAGCATAAGTAAGACACAGTTACTCAACAGATATCTTAACACAACACAGCAAGTGTTCTTTCTACAAATGAAAACATATCTACCTTATCTGAGCAAAATACATACATAATTTAGTCAGTCACTAGTATTTGTATTATTTCTTCTTCATTCCTAACATGTGGAACAACAGATACAACACTGGCTTTGGGAATTTTCCTCCTCAACCTGCAAGCTATTCATACAAGAAGTCCAGAAGATCATGTGTACATTTTGCTACTTTTCAGAACACTAACCCTGTATATCATACAATCACATCCAGCTGAAAAAAGTTTATGTGCATTTTGTGCACATTTTGAATTTATGTTTGAGAGGTTAGTCGCAGAGATAACAATACAAAAATCAATTTCCCAACCAATAAATAAACAATTATACTTTATTCAAGGATACTAAAAATCATTATTTATATATATATATATATATATATATATATATATATATATATATATATATATATATGCTACAGCTGCTGGTGGGTTGCTGTTCATGGTAGTATATACTATAAATACTTTTCTTTACTATGATACCTTATTGGACACTGAACATGCTATACTTTTTCCATGCTTCTTGGTCTTCTGAGATTTCAAGAATGACAGTACTAGAGTTACAAGCATTTTGCATGTGATGAATCTTCAAATTAACTCTCAAGAGCCCCACAGGCAAAGCAGATGGTACTTTTAATACCAGAGTTTTATCTGCATGTTTTCCAAACAACGGTCTGTCTCTTCCACTCATTTTCACATTTAATCTTTAACAAATTAATGTTTTACCCTTATCATATGAATTTCAATGTCCTTGTTATACTTGAATTCTGACTACTGTATGGCTTCCATAAAATGCATGTCTTTTTATTTTACACAGTCAAAATTCATTCACTTAGTTAAATATGTACATTTTTTTACAGTTTTGCGATCACCATTGTTTCCCACCTGTATTTAATAACACAAATTCAGATGAGTACAGTGCAGTGCAAGATAAATTAAATAATTACAAATAAAGTAATTCTAAAAATAAATTGTCTCTGCTATGTAGCAGAAAAATAAGAATGTACAGTACAACCATCTAACTTGACTGTTCAGGTGTGCAACTTTAAATAAACTTTTCAGACTTAACTGAAACAACCTGGAAGTGGATGAAATTAAGGTGCAGTTAAATGAGATGGTAAACTGAAAATAAAATTGTTTCGGTACTTGCTGACTTGATGACAGAAACAAGGAGCGTAGTACAGGTTTTGGGGGTTGTAAAGGCGTAATGGTAAATTAAATAAATAAATAAACAAATAAGCAAACAAATAAATCAGGAATACCCTCCAGATTATGACTGATAAGCTTTCCCAGGCATTCAATAAACTCCGTGTAGGCTTCACACAAAGCCTACACAGAGTTTACGTGTTAGTGCGATGAGCAGCAGCACGAATCGCATGTTCATGCTGTTCATCATGCTTTCATGTATACAAGTATGGTTTCATGGCCAGCAACAGGGTCATTGGCCAGCAAACCTTGCAGAGCAGCACAAGAACAGAAAGAAAATGCATTCAAGTTAGCGCATGAGCAAACCTGCTTGGTGAGATTGTGTAGACAGCCGCAATGAGTACCAGGGATAAAAATACGGCAATGTCAGAAGTAATAACACAGTAAAGTAGTGCACTCAGTGCAATTTACAGTAAAAAACAATATTTGAAGAATGCAATAATTGAGAGGGGTGGGTTAAAAAGGGGCAAATACAAGGAAATATACACTGGACAGGGGAAGTGTGCTGATGAAAATGGGCACAAACATGAATGATAGGAATGAATAAAGAGTAAGAGGGCATGTAAATATGTCAATGTCCGCAAAATAGGATATGTCAATGTATCCAGACTTCCAGCACAAGTCAGTAGCATATCATTAAGCACATATGTAGATAGGACAGTACATACTGCTGTTTACACCTCCTGACCAAGTACATTATGATATAATCACATATTATAGTACATATGTGATGGTCACACAAGGTTACATGTCAATGGAGGTGAATGGTTGTGATATAAGCATCACTGACATTTTCACTGGAGAGTACATTTAGCAAGGATGGTATATAAATCTGGGGTATAGCCATACTCTGAAGATTTACAAAATGACTTGTTTGAATATGACTGACATGTCACCATAACTATCACCCAATCAGAAACACATACAAATACACTGCAGTACAAATATAGAGAGAAACAAGCACAGTCATGGACACTTTTACAATATTAAGATCATTAATCTGCGGCATTGACAGAATATGTGATTGTACCTTATTATACATGTTCTTCAGGAAAAGACATCTAATAATGATTGTCAGTATTCTATAAGTGGAATTCACCACCCCTTCTCCAAAACTGACCAGTTTTTCATGGCTTAAGAGGGACATTGTTAAATCTGGATTTGAAATCAGGGCCAGTTGATAGGTTTGCATGACACATAAGCCGCAATCATCACCTGCAAGAATCAAACCCATGCCATCAATGTCATCACTGAGCTGTGTATTTACTGGGTGCAACACAGAAATATGTATCACACAAAGACCTAACAGAACACCTTCAAGGGAAGTCTGCACTATCAAATCCTAATGGGTATACAGCTCAAAGAATAATTCCATTTGGCCTACCAGATGTATGGGAACTCACTGTGCCAAATGTGATACACTTGACAAAAGCCCTTGACTGACGGAGTTATTAGCCATATGGATAACAACACATACAAACACAGCATTATTATGAGTGGCTTCCCTACACACAGCTTTGTATCGCATGCGTCTGACTCATGTAATACCAATGGATGTTGTCTGAAGCATCTGCAATTGATGCGTAAATTAAGAAGTGATCCATTATAATGAATGGTACAGCAGTATGTGAGAATGATGGCAATGCATCAACTATGCCCATGTGCACAGAAAGTACAACAGTGCAAAGTTAGGTGTCAATGAGCAAGGAAGCTGTCACTGTGATATTGTACACATAAACAATAAATGGAGCACCCTCTATAAGCACATGTCATACCTCAAGACATATGCCACATGATCACTGTCCCCCTGACATTGCCAGTCAAAATGTTATACTGCCATGAAATCCTGACATACATCCATGTGTGTTCATGCAAACTATCAAGTGGTAATACTGATGTGATGTATTGGTACAGCCATAACGCAATACAGTCACACTATAGCTGTACAGAGGCTGCAATTGCGCTTCATAGGATCTTGGATCATAGGTTTACAGCGGAGTACTAGGATAAAGGCCCAAGAGTCCCTACAAACCTAGACAGATTTCACAAAAGTTTAAACATTTTAATACCTAGGTGAACAAAGTTTGCAGAGGTATGAGTTTATGCTATGGTATGTAATACCAACTGCCTCTGTCCAGGAGGGATATGGGTGCCACCCCAGGAGTAAATTTACAATTACACATCCATTGATCTAGGTTGTGCTTTAAGAGGGTTAGGGAAGAGTTTTGCTTTATATGAATGGGAAACTTGTTCCAGAGAAGGTGTAGTCTCTGAGAGATGTATGTACCTCCCCAATATGATTTATTTATATCAGAGGCTAGGTTAAGATCCTTGGATGAGTGACTCTCATGCAGTTTGTTTTACAAATGTGTAACATTTCCAGCAGGGCCTGATCGGACACTGTCATGAAGGCCAGACACAGGCAGCCCTTAGTGGTCTGTAGGAGACTGAATACGGTTATAGGGCTTTCAATACTTAAGTGTTGGACTTGTATTTTTATAACCTATATCTTCTAGGTGAGAAAACTCTAAGTTTGCTCCAGCTGTTGCAGATGTCTGTTGAACTACATGCAAAATGGTGCACTGTACTCAATTATTCCTGTGATGAGGACTGAGTACAATGGAATTATAATGTCTTTTAATCTGGATGCCATGCCCTTACTTATGAGTTGTGCCACATAGAATGACTTTCTCACCACTGTGGACACAGGGTGGTCAAAGTTCAGATTAGTATCAACATGGGTAACCACATCATGTACCATTGGGTCTACTGTTACGGGGGTGCTGTCTATATTGCAGTTAGATGGGGTATTTGCTTTTACAAAATGGAATAATTATGATTTTTTTTTTCCATTTAGTTTCTCTCCATGGCTATGGCAAAAATCATTTGTGTGTGTTAATCCTTTCTGCAGTATATCAGTATTGTTTGTAGATTCCATGATTGACCCCAATTTGCAGTCAGGTGCATATCTGGCCAGATAAAGATGGTCTACAATTGGACTGACTTCTGAGAAATAAATACTGAACAGGAAAGGGCCTAGTGCAGAAACCTGTGGTATGCCCCTGGTGACTGGCCTCTTGCTAGAGGTGAATTCACCCACTTTGACAGTATGTGACCTCTCAGCAATCCAATTGCCTACCCACCTCATGACATAGAGGTTTATGCCCAGTTGAGTTTCTCTATAATACCTGAGTGGGAAATTGTGTCAAATGCCTTGGCCAGGTCAAGTTAGGTGGGATGGCTTCTGTGATCTTCTCAAAGAAGTCACCCCAATTTAACAGATATGATATACCCTTAAAGAATCCAAACTGGTTTGGTTCCAGAGTTGTGAGATTACCTATGACCTTGTTGATAAGGTCCATGATGATTATTTCCATGGCCTTACTGATGAGGCCTTTCAAGCTTATGTGTCTATAATTCCCTGGTTATGCTGATGGTCCCCCTTTATAGGTTCATAGGTTCATAAGTTTGTAGTAGGCTATCAGCCCTAGGGCCTATACAAGCCTAGCCATAACAATTCCCTGGATATTTCTTCCCACAATATTTACTTCTCTGGACCCCTGTCTAGCAGGGCGACTGACATGATCCCTGGGATGAATTTCCTATCTCCCATCCAATCATCAAGGTTCCTTTTGAAGAGAACCAAGGAGGTACTCTGTTTAACATGTATGGGCAGTTTATTCCAGAGTATGGGGAGTCTCTGGGTCAGGAACCTATCCCTCCAGCATGTTTTTTTCATTGTGATGACAAGGTTTAGATCCCTGGAGCGTGTAGCTCTGAGGGACTGGGATTTCTTTAAGTGGAGCATGTCAAACAGCTCAGGGTTTGACATGGCTTTGTATGTTAAGTAGAGATCGCCTCTGAGTAGACGATATGCCACAGAGAATAGCTGGAGTTTTTTTAGACGGTCAGCATATGGCATCTGCTTTAGGCCTGTGATACTTTTAGTGAGGTATTTCTGTGGCCTTTCCAGCTGTTGCAGATGTCTTGTGAGGTACATACCAAACGGGGCATTATACTTTATAATGGTCTAATGAGGGATGAGTACAGTGGGACAATGACCTCCTTTTTTTCTGGATGAAAAGCCCTTAGTGATGAGGTGTGCCACATAGAAGGATTTCCTGACTGTTATGACGATGTGGTTATCGAATGTGAGACCTCTGTCAACCTGTGTCCCTAACTCTCTCATCACACTTTCGATGTTTAGTATACTGCCACCTATGTGGTAATTCATGGGTACATGATTTTTTCCAAAGGGGATAACTATACATTTCTTGGCATTAAGCTTGAGCCCATGGCTATGGCACCAGGCATCTGTTTCTGCAAGGCCCTTTTGTAGAATATCCACATCATTTGGGGATTCAATAATGGCTCCCAGTCATCTGAAACTTTGTTAGCCAGATTCCCTTAGTGTTGGCCTGTACTTCAGAGAAGTAGATGCCAAACAAGAGTGGTCCCAGGACTGAACCCTGAGGTACTCCACTTGTCACTTGTCTAGAGCTGGATTTGGAGTTGGCTACTTTTACAGTCTGAGTCCTGTCAGTAAGCCAGTTGGCAACCCATCGAGTGACGTACAGAGTTATGCCCAGCTTAGTAAGTTTATCTATGATTCCGGAGTGGGGGATGGTGTCGAAGGCCTTGGCGAGGTCCAGATAGGCTGTGTGGACCACCTTACCCTCGTCCACAGCTCTGGAGACTGATTTGAAGAAGTCAATCAGGTTCAGGAGACAAGATCAGCCCTTCACAAACCCAAACTGGGTGGGGTCCAGTGTTTGAAGGTTGCCAATGTCTTTGTTTATAAGTTCCATGATAATGCATTCCATGCCCTTGCAGATCAGGCTCGTCAGACTGATGGGATGGTAGTTCCCAGGATCCAAGGTGGATCCCCCCTTTTGGAGTGGGATAACTGTAGCTGTGCACCACTCAGTGGGCACAAAGCCTGAGGTGAGGCTATGATTAAACATGACACTTAGATGAGGTGCCAGTTTATTTTGTAGTTCATGTAGTACACAGCCTAGGATGTCATCTGGTCCCATGGATGCTGTATTCTTAGCTTTGGAGAGTGCAATTTCTACCTGTGTGGCCATGATTAGCAGAATTTGGCAGTCTTTTGGTATTGAGATGGGCCCTTTAGTGGGTGAGAGGAGGGTGTAGTTGGCACTAAATCGATCTGCCAGGATATTGGCAATATCCTTGGGATCAGTATATTTAATGCCATTCTGTTGAAGCTCAGAGAAGATCTGAGCATGGCCATTTAGATTCTTGACATAACTATAGAATGCCTTGTGGTTGTCTTTAGAATCTTTGGCAATTTTATTTTCGTAACTAGCTTTTGAGGATTTTATGGGGGATCTCAGCTTCTTACTGAGGCTGGTGAAGGAATTTTTTGCATCCTGGGATTTTCCTCTTTTCTGCAACAGTTTCTTCCTTCTGTTGTATAGTTTGTTTATAGCAGGGGACCACCAGATTGACTTCCTTTTTTGGAGGAGAGCATCATGGTTCTATTTGGGATGGCACGATTCGTGCATGAGTGGATGTGCTCATACAGTGCCTTAGTGTAAGATTCTGCAGTCGAACTTTCAGATCCCGTCTGCATGGGTGTCATGAAGTTTGTCACTTCTGACTTCAGTAGCATGAAGTTGGCTTTGGAGAAGTTTTTAAGGAGGTTTCCTTACTGGGGGGTGGGGGTGGGATGTGGATGTCAAGGGTGATTTGCTTATGGTCAGACCTGACCAATGAGGGGGTGACCACTGGTGTGGAGCATCTATCTCCCATATTGGGAATGATCAGGTCTAGGATATTGGAGCCCCTGGTGGGACAATGGATTAGTTGATCCAGGGCATTGTAATTTATGAATTCCAAGAACCGTTGGGAAAAGGAGTTGGTAACCGAGTAGTTTTCCCAGTTAATGGCAGGGTAGTTGAAATCACCCAGTATTAGGGTGTTTGGTTGTATCTTAATATTTTCCAGTATGTTTAGAAAGGTGTAGTAAGAATCTTGGGGCATGGTGGGGGATCTGTAGCAAGCTACAATTTGGATTCCAGTCTTACCTAGTGTTAGTTGCACCTGGAGAATTTCAGATGCATTGTGTTGGGCAACTAGCCTGGAGGTGTGAATACCCTTGGTGAATATGGACACTCCTCCACCTTTAGTGTTTCGGTCTTGGTTTTGTGGCCGAAAAGTGTGGTAAGAGTTGTAGCCTGGTATTGCAGGGGTGTTCTCTGGAGCCTTGAACCAAGTCTCAGTTACTGCACAGATATCGATGTTCTTCATTTTTAGGAGTGCCTCGAGAGACTGCATTTTGAGGTTTAGACTTCTAGCATTGAGTAGCATTACCTTCAGATTTTGCATGCTTATATCTGTTACGGTGTTGGTTTTGTCCTTTGAACCTTGCCTAAAAAAGGCACTATAGGGGTGGCAAGAGCTTTAAGCCAGTAACCTGAATACCAGGGATGACAGGTGCAGACCATCTCTGGCAAAGCATCGTGGTTTGTCGATCATGTCTTCCCAGGCAGACAGATACTGGATCTCCTATGAATGACACCAGAAGCTTAGCCAATTGTTGAAGTCAATCATTTTGTCCTTATACTGTGGTATCATTCTGGGCGAAGGCAGGATGCTACTCAGGGCTAGGGTCATACCTGCCTGGGCCACATGATCCGAGAGCTCTTCCATGTCTCTTTTCATGTAGTCCAGAGAGGTACGTCTCAAGTCATTCACTCCAGCATGGACAATGACAGAGTCGTATTTGTACTTGTTGTGGAGGAAATTGCACATTTTACACAATACATAGTAGACCAAAGCTGTGCAATGAGGTTTGTACCTGATCGTGAATACATACAAATGATTGTGAAGCACATTACACGTTTGGACAGGTCAGCTGTGCCCATAAGAGCACCTGAATGCACAGGTGAATATGTATTGTTGCATGTATACTATATGTACAAAGTGGTCTCATTAGGTCACATGAAATACCCTGCACAGTGCCAGTCCTTACATGACTGTGAAATTTCCACTAGCAAAGTATGTCATTAGTGTATCTCTGCTCTTAATACATTGTTAATCAGTTCCATACTTCATTGTACTACTCAGATGCACTATTTTGCAATTATATGGCCTTATGAGCAATGTTTCTGTACCCCAGCAATTAAAAACAATCAAAAACTTATGCATTTATACATAACACTGAATATCTTCACAAATGTGCAAGGCCCAGAAAAGTGGCACTACTAGTTTTGTCCATCGTACAATGACATTTAACACAATAGCATGTTTTTTTCTGAATGTTAGATGAATTTTGAATTATTACAAAAACAACACAATTTCTAAGCATAAACATTCCAATAGATATCAAATATCAACAGCAGTTTTGCTGTCACAAAAATCACACTTTCTAAGTTGCTTTTAAAAAAAATATTTACACAAATAGTGCAGTCCTACTTACACATGGTTGTAAACAGGAATAACTATAATTAATATATTATGACCTAGACTTACTGCATTTACAATTCCAGTGTTAGCTTTGTTCAGTGTGATGAACCTTTCTCATCTGGCAATTGAAATGTATGTAGTTTCACTGACTGTGCATTTAATAAGATGTGTTGGAAATGGCATATTTGTCCAAAAAGGAAACTTAACACTAATGTCAACTGTCATTCCACAAGCAAAGAGTCCAAGGCTGAAGTACAACACCTAAATTCATAGGAGGTAAATAAATAATGTGTTTGGATGTTTTTTCAATAAATGGCAGCGAGAGAGAGAGAGAGAGAAATGACTGCAATAGTCGTATTTATAAGGACAGTGTGTGAGTACTGTAAACAACTTTCACATGGGTGCGATCTTTAGACATGATTATTTTATGATGTGATCACAGTTAGTGCCCTAGTGATAGTATAGCTGTAGCTGTCAGATTTTATAATAGATTAAATATCATGATAATAGTATTCTTCAGGGATATAGTGGTTGTCACATGCTAGAAAGTTCCTTCAGCACTAACTTGGCATGGAAAACTTCATTAATCTGACTTGCGACATTGCAACCTGCAAACTATGGAGCACTGAAGAAGTAAAACTTAATGTGCCATTGCACAAGCCTGTTGTCAGAGAATAAACCAAGTATTTGCTGACATGCAGCTAATTTGCTTTCAGTCCTAAAACTGTTCCAGTTAATTTTAAATCTGTTTTAGAAGTCATGTTTTGTAAATGATGTCAGTCTATCACAAGAATTCTGTTGTTGAGAGCTGACTATTTTTGCTATCATTTCTTTTGCAATCTTTGGGAACCAGCTGTTGTAGAACTGTGCTTAAACCTGAAAATAAGACACAATGGTAGTCAGGATCACTGATAATACATTGTGATAACTGTGTAGGCTTGACATAAGAAAGGTAAAATATTTTTATAAGAGAAAGAAAATGGCCCCAGAGAAATAAGAACTGCTTGGTAAAAGCTTTCATGGGCATCATATACTCTTTGGAAATGAAGTAAAAGGAGGTATGGAAGAAGTAAGTAATGTGCCGACATGTCTCTAATCCCACATTAACTCTTCCCCCACTCTACCCACCCCAGCATTCTGCCTCTTCTTTTATACATGCCTATTATGTTATCACTTTCTTGCATGACTTCTACAACATTGTACAGAGCAAACTAAAACAGTAATTGATTTTTTGGCTACAGGATGACAGTTCCTGAGTAACTGAGAACTTTGTGAAGGTGACAGATTTGTGACCATACAGGCTCTAGGATTTGTAGAAATCCCAGGGGTTCAGTTAGTCCAAGTTGCACACTTAGGTTTTCGTGTATTGTAAAATCAGAAAGGAAGTATTCCATATAAAGGAAGATATAAACTCTAAATTTGCCACAGGCGTAAGTGTGCATGCCAGTGTATGGTATGGAAGAACAACCATGGCATGGCTAGCCACCCGGTAGTGTAAGTCTTGACTGTAGATGATTGTCACTATTGAAGTGATACCCTGACCCCATGTACAAAAATGAAAAAAGGGTTGTAGATGGATGGGTGGATGGATACTGCTGAGTGGAGTGACATTCTGTAACAGTCAAACATGCCATCTGTCCTAAGAGGCTGCTGCTTTTCTCTTTCCGTTTGTTAGCATTTCTCTTATGTTTGCTATAGTTTGCTTAATGTAACTGTTCTACAATACCAGTTAATATAATAGTGCAGAGCTGATTATGT
The DNA here is from genome assembly GCF_019279795.1 of Protopterus annectens. NCBI lineage: Eukaryota > Metazoa > Chordata > Ceratodontiformes > Protopteridae > Protopterus > Protopterus annectens. Next base: position 1,302,658,626 of record NC_056743.1, on the reverse strand, counting down.
AGTAGGCTGTATGCAGAATATAATATACTGGCAATGCTAGGAATTTGTAGACCTTAACACAGACTACTGCTGCAAATCTGAATTTGCTTGCAGTCTTTAAATGTTCATCTTATAATTTTATTTTATTTTATTTATTTTTTTATTTTTTATTTTACATTTGTAGACCGGGTTGGTCTGGCTGAGCCAAGGGCTCATTTTCAGCAGAGACTCGGGGAGAAAAGCTCCTTACTTATGTTAAAGTATTACATAAAAACATTTGTTACAGAGTTATTTGAAGTTAACATCCAGAGTATAAAGAAACATACATATGCATAGATTCATAGTAAAAAAAAACATTTTAAGGTTTAGTAGACATTTTTAAACAATTTAATTTATACATTTGGTGGATATAAGTTTCATATGTTGAGGTAGGTGATAGTAAGAGACTGAGGGAGGAAGGGGAAAGAAGAGGAGAGTGATGGGGGAGGGAGGGGGAGTAGAGAGAGGAGAAGTAGATGTTAAAAGATAGAGAATATTCATGGTGGATAACAACAGTGGCAGTGCCAGTTTTCCATAAGATATTTTTGCAAAGCAGTTTTGAAGTGTTTGGGATGATCAAGTGATCTGATTTCTAGGGGTAGTTGGTTCCAAGTAGTTGCAGGGTTATAGTTATAGAGTAAGCATCCCATTTTAGTCTTTGGTTTACAAATCAGTAGTAAGTCTTTGTCAGAGCTACGTAATGGCCTTGCAGGGGTGTATTTTGTTATAATAGTGATAAGATTGGGACAGTAGTTAGACTGATATAAGATAGAATGGATGATCTTAAGTTGATGCATTTTTAAAAGATGAAGGAATTCTAGCCAGCTAATTTGCTTTAAAGAATCACAATGGTGAGATTTGTAGGGTAGATCGGTAGCGAATCTGGCAACCTTATTGTAGGTGGCTTCTAGTTTGGTGAGAAGAGATGAGTTTAGATTGTTAAGTCGGGGGCAGTTATAAAGGAGAGTGGGTATTAGAAAAGTATGAGAAAGGGTTTATCTAGCTGTGTCAGTTAAGTATTTCTTGTTTCGATAAAGGTGTCCAAGTTTCTGATGGGAAGTTTTAATACAGTTGGTTACATGTAAATCAAACTTTAGCTGGTCATCTATGGTGACTCCTAGTAATCTAGTGCTTAGTTCAGGTTTTATAATGGTATTGTTACTGGATTGTATCGCAAATGAGGATTTAAGATTAGTTAGGTTTTTGGGAAGAAAGAGAAGGAGTTTGGTTTTCTTGGGATTGAGTATTAATTTTATTGTTACTAAGCCATGTCTCTATGGTACTGAAGGAAGCCTGCGTAGTACAGAGTAGGTCTAAAGGATTATCAGCTGTGGTGATCACTGTGGAGTCATCAGCATATTGTACAACAGTAGATTGGGGACAGGAGGTGTGTAATAGATTGGTGAAGATATTAAAAAGTAATGGGCCAAGGATGGAGCCTTGGGGTACACCCATTTGTACGGTAAGGGGAGGGGACAAGGCTGAGAGCCATTTGACTGATTGATGTCAGTTGGTGAGATAACTGGAGAACCAAGAGAGGGTAGAAGAGGAGAAATTGAGTTGGGTTAGTTTGTCTAGGAGAAGGGGGTGGGAGACAGTGTCAAAGGCTTTGGAGAGGTCCAGAAAGAGGCATGATACAAGTTTGTTTGAGTCCCTAGCAAGAGATATGGTATTGGTGAAGGATATTAAAGCAGTGGTTGTACTATGTTTGGGGCGGAACCTATGCTGCATTGGTGTTAGAAGGTTTTCTGCAAGAAGGTATTGCATAACTTGTTTGTGTATACATTTTTCTAAGATTTTTGAGAGGGGAGACAGTATGGCAATTGGTCTAAAGTTGATTATATCTGAGGATTTACCCCCTTTGTGAATGGGTAATGTATAGAATTTTTTCCAGATTGTAGGAACATAAGATTCAAATATGAAGCTGTTTAACAGTATGGATACTGGGTAGGCAAGGGGTTCAGAGGCAATCTGTAGGAAATTTGAGGGGAGGTTGTCTACTGATGGTGAGCAGGGCTTTAGTTTGGAGAGTAAAGATTTTATGTAGCTCCTAGAGACTGTTCTGAGGGAAAAGTAGATTGGAGGGTTTGGATGGGGGGACGGACTTGTGTGACTGCTTATGTTATTGTTATTGCGGAGGGAATTAATTATGGTGGTAATTGAGTCAATGAAATGAGTATTAAACTTGGAGGCTATACGTTCAGGGGAGTCTTGTGGGCAGGGATTAGGAGGGGAGGGGTTTCCAGGGTGTAATATTTGATTAATGGATCTCCAGAATTTTTGGGGATTGGATTTGAGGGTAGATGGAAGGTTATTATAGAAGTTCTTTTTGTCTTGTTGTACAATTTTATGAATTGTGTTCCTGAGTTCTTTATAGGTCTGGAGAATGGAGGGGGGTCTTAGTTTTAGACCATAATTTCCAGATTCTATCTTGGTTTTTCATAAGGGTTTGGGTTGCTTTAGATAGCCAGGGAGCTGTTTTGGATTTGACTCTGACTGTGCAGAGAGGAGCATGGGAGTTTAGGATGTCAAGGAAGATAGTGTTGAAAGAGAGGACAGCATCATCGAGGGGGAGGGTCTTTAGATGTGACCAGTTGATTTTAGAGAGTGTGTCTATAAAGGGGTTGGGACAGAAGGTTTTAAGTTTGCGAGTAGTAATATACTTGTGAGGTTTGTTATAAAGGGGCGATTATCTAGTTACTGTCACAGGGCAATGGTCACTAAGAACGTTAGGGAGTGTTTGTGGATTATGGTAGTTTTATGGATGGGAGACTAGGACCCAGTCGAGGAGGGAGGTGGAGGTGTGAGATTTATTGATATAGGTAGGAGCAGTGATTAATTGTTTGAACCCATACAAGTTAATCGTAGATGGTGAATTTGGCTTCTGGAGAGACAGCCAGTCAATGTTTACATCACCTAATATGATGGTTTCTTTATTTAAGGTCTGTGATATGTAGGATAAGATGTCTTCGAGTATACTAGTGTTATCTCCTTGGGGGATGTAGATGGCTACTATAGTTATGGTGGTAAAGTTGTTGAGTTTGAAGTTTGCTAGTAAGAGTTCAGCTGTAGAAAAGGATGGGAGGGGGCTTTCAAGGCTAGTTAGGGTGAGGAGGTCAGAGTAGAGGATGTCTACACCTCCACCTTTTTTCTTTTGACAATCTAGTCGAAGGATGTTATATCCAGGAGGGATAACTTCACTGCCTTGAGTATGGGGTTTTAACCAGGTCTCTGTTAGGGAGACTATGTCTGTTTTTTCTATAGCTATCCAGGTATGGAAATCGTGTGTTTTATTAACAATACTCCTGAGATTAATTGAGTAGAGTGATATCTCTTTTTTTGAGAGATAAAGGTGGGTAGGATTAGGTGTACTTTGGGTACTGCTCTGTGCATAGCCAGTAGGGCCAGGATTGGGATAGATATCACCAGATAGAAGTAGGAGCTTGTAATGAAATAGTTGTATAAAACGGTGGTACTTTGCTCTTGGTTTGATGGGATTGAGTGCTTGAAGAGATATTTTTATTTTAGGAAAGGCAGTGAGTGGGGGAAGGATGGATGTGCTGATTGTTGGGTAATGTTGAGGAGTAGTAATGAAGATAGTTGTTAGATTAGTGTGGTGGAATTGAGGTGATGGTAGTTTAGAGTGGTTTGAGGTGAGGTGTGAGAGAGTGTACAGTAATGCAAGTAGGAGTAAGACTTGAGTTTTGTTAAGCATGATGTAGTTTGAGTACTTAGAAGTAAAGAAATGATAGAATAATAAGCATTAATTTGGTATAATTATGACACAAAATAATGTTTCCCTTTCAGGGCAGCACCTCAGATTTTAGAAAATGCATTACATGTCTGGGATGTGAGGCTGCAATATTTGTAAGGCTATACGTAAAAGAAGCACATTACCTGTACAAATGTAGTTTCATAGTTTGAGTATATTGCACAGAGGTCATAGACCATCAGAATACAGGCTCCAAGTTTTAGCAATAAATAATACTCCCAAACCAAGTTTCTAACTTAATCTTAAAAATAATTAAAGAACAAATTTTCCTGACATACAGAGGCACCCTGTTCCAGGACCTATTAAATCCAAGAGATTATAAATTTAGTTTTCAAGGCTCTGTTACATATAGGAAACTACAAAGTATAATGACATACTCTAGACGATTTACTGGTCTGCAGCATCCATCCATCCATCCATCCATCCATCCATCCATCCATCCATCCATCCATCCTCAACCCCTTTTCCCATTTTGCACATGGGGTCAGGGTGTCACTGCAGCAGTGATAATCATCTCGAGCCAAGGTTTACACTGCCAGGTGGCTAGCCCATATTAAATAAGAGCTGGAATTCTTCATGGAGAGTTGTTGTGTCTTTCACCTTTTCCCGGTTAGGGGTCGCCACAGCAGAACTCCAGTCCGCTAATGATTTTTACGTGCCGAGTTGCCGGCCCTGACGCACAACCTTCAACGAAGGTACCCCCATTCACACATGTCTCCACACAGAAGACGCTCTAGCTGAGAATCGAACAGGACGTCTTACTGTGAGGTGACAACACTACCGCAGCACCACCATGGTATGCTAATCATAATCAACCTCATAGTCAATGATAACTTATTGAATATGCAATGAGTTTCTGTGGGCGAACACTGTTAAAGTTTTACTATCAGTTATTCTTTTCATAAACTTCCTTTGGACACTCTAAGAATGATTGATCACTTTTAGAAAAGGAGCAAAAAGAGGAGTTATAGTCAATAATGGGTTTAACAGAGGGGTGAATATTTTTACCAAAAAGCTGCCAACCTACTGCTGAAAATTTTGAATACTAACTCCATATAATCTTAAACAGACTATAAAGAAGTAACATGTTGCAGACTGTTTATCAACGGGAAGAGCTGGTACTCAAGGAGAGGCTGCTCATACTATTACTACTACTATAAGTATGATTATGGGGCCAGCATTAGAGACTTTTTTTTTTTTTGCAAAGAAAAGAATGGGAAAGATGTATGGGGAAAACATGATTAGCTTTTTGCAAACCAAATACTGCTGCACAGAGAAACCGAGGGCTAAGAAGGCATAGTAGAGAGAAACATACAGACTTAAATGGGCAAAACAGTCTTGCAATTATAATTCCAGTGACTAGAGCTGTAAAAAGGGGAGGACAAAATCATTCTGCAAAACAACAGAATAAAATAAAGACAATTAATCCAGTGCTCTGCAAATCAAAAAGGAAGAATTGTTAGGTGTTTTAAAAAAGTGGGATGGTACCTAAAGTGGTAAGTGACTAGCCTGTTATAAATGATTTAATAGTAGATGAGCATTAAACAAGCTGGGAGTAGAATAATATAATCAAGAAATGTCTAGAAGTATCAGATAGCAGAGAACGCCTAACAAGTATATATGATCTTGGTTTCATTAAAAAGTCAAAAGCAACAGACAGCAATAAAGCAGATGACATAAAGAAGGAAATACACGCATACAAATATTTCAAACATGGGCAATAATGCCCTTTTAGCCTGACAATATACCAAAACAGTTGTACCCGTTATGAGTGTCTAGGTTGTTCTTAAAAAATACTAAACTAGTGCTTTCTTTAATGTAATTTGGTAGTTTATTCCATGCGCCAGCTGCTCTCTCAGAACCAGTTAGTACACTTCTCATTCTTACAAAATCTTTTTGAATTTCTCCAAGTCTTTTGGGTTTCTAATACCATGACGGGAATGGACCCCATTCCTAAGTCAAAGTATGATTAAAGTTCAAGAAATTAGTATTCTTTCAATCTTTGATGTCAGCCAGAAGTGCTCTTCGTAGCACCCGCAATGTGCCAGTAATGACTCCTTCTGCAATTTGTGCAGAGTTACATGCATTGGTAACATATCTAAATACGGCTGTAGATTCTTTTTTATAAGACCCATTGCTCCTAATACTATTGGAACTGTCTGGGTATCTTTCTTCCATATTGCTCTCATTTCTGCCTGCAAATCATGATATTTTATGACTTTATGTCTGTCTGTATGCAAGACACTATAGTCACTGGGTGTAGTGATTTCAATGATCAATGATACTTCTGTCTTCTTTTCATGGACTAGTATATCTTGTTTCCTCACATCTATGTTTTGAACTGTTAGTAATTGATGATATCATGTGATGTACACTTCATCATTTTCTATGATGCTTTGTGGCTCATGTTTTCAGTGTTTTTCAGCCACTTCAATACCATAATGTTTGCACAATCCCCAGTCCAACAGTCTTGCCACATTATTGTGATTTCAGTAGACAGTCCTTCTGCCATTTGTATGTTTACAGTTGTAAATCATCGACAAAGAGAAGATGAGAAGTCTTTACACTTGGTTGTATTCTAGGAGCCAAATTATAGCCATGGCCTAAGCTGTTAAGTAAACAGCTTAATGGATTAATGGCAAGGCAGAAGAGCAACAGTGACAAGAGAGTTACCCTGGAATATCCCCCTTTGAATTTTTATGCCTGGGATAATAAGCTGTCCTTTATCATGGTTACTGTAATGTAGTCAATCAGTGTAGGGTGAATCTTATACATTTTTAAGCACTCTTTTATCTATGAATGTGGGATACTATCAAATGCTTTTTTGTAGTCAATCCATGCCATACTTAGATTCTTCCCCTTTTACAGTTCTCCACTATAACTTTATTTAACAACAAATGATCCTATGTTCCATATGACTTTCTTTTATTGCCCTTTTGTTCTACTGCCATAATTGAGTTTTCTTCTAAATGAGTATAAACTCTATTGGCGTCAATTCCCATGTATAGTTTAAACGTCATCGGAAGGCAAGTTATTGGTCTATAATTTTTAGGGTAGCTTGCAGGTTCACTCTTAAGTAAGAGCATTGTTTTCCCTGTTGTTAGCCAGTGTGGTGTCTGTTCGGGGTGCGCATATAAATATTTCTTACTCATTACTAAATCCTTGTGCAAAGATGTTAATACTTTTAACCAAAAGTTAGGTACTGCATCTGGGCCTGGGGTTTTCCAGTTAGAGGCTTTTCTTAACTTTGTTTCAGTCTGTCTGACTGTTATTTCATCCCATTTCATATCCTGCACCTTTAAACTTCTTATTCTTTCTTTTACTTCTTCTATCCATTTAGCATCTTTGTTATGTCCCATAGGATCTTCATAGATACTTCTCCAAAATGTATCTACTTTCTCTTTTTTGGCGGTCTTTCAATTCCTTTTACTTTATTTCCTAATTCTCTATAAAACTTTTTTGGGTCATCAATAAAATGCCTATCTTGTAGTTTTCCCTTATATTTATCTGTGTATCTTCTAAGTTTGTCTGCCTGTGCTGTAATTTTTAGTTTATTTGCATGATAGATCCTGGTTTGTTCTAATACTGTGCATTGCTTTAATCACATCTATCTTTCTTAGTATTTTTGTTGATCTATTCCCTATTCTATAACCTTCTAACAGTGACACTTCTTGTCTCAATTGCTTTATAGTTTTCTTTATTTGATACTTCCATGATGGTATTCAATTTCTCCCCTTCTTTTCCTTCACTACCCTGTGATCTTGTGGTAGTACGTCATATTTCTTCTATATAGGTTGTCTGATGATTCACTACAACTTTTTGATAAACCCAGACATTCCCAGAGTTAGTTGTCTCTAAATGCTCTATTTACCTGAATAAGGTCTCCTCTTAAATATCTATATGAGACACTATACAAATTTAGATATTTCAGTCTTTCATAATAACTTAAATTTTCACACCCATGGATGCCCATGGTATATCTCCACTGTACTCTTTCCAGTTTACTCAAGCTTGTTTTCTCATAAGGTTTCTGTATTGTTCCATACTCAAGTTTGGGTCTAATCTAACTAAGGAATATTCACTTCATCATTTCTGAATTCTTAGACTTTATAAATCTTTTTATGCAGCCTATAGCTCTAGAACTATCATTAATCAATTGGCTGATATGATCAGAAAAACTCAAAGTTCGATTTACCTATATACCCAAGTCCTTAAATGAGTCTACAGTTTCAATCACTGTGTGATGTATTGAATATTCACCTTTCGATATGTGTCTCCCAAATCTCATATGCTTAGTTTTTGATGTATTTATCAGCATATTGTTCTCCTGTATTCAGTCAATTTAGTCAAGTTCTTTTAAAGATATACCGTATCTGTAATGCGTGTAATCAATTTACCCAATTTCACGTCATCTTCATACAGACTGTAGAACACCTCAAATGAAAAAGATAGATATGAGAGATACAATCTAAACAAGTATGGGCCTAGGATAGAGCCCTGTGGGACACACTGACAGTAACTTTGAATCTCACCTGTCCAATTGCTCTTTGATACTTGCCATGTCCATTTGTAAGCCATGCAGCTATCCATCTAATCAAGAGTACATCAATACCTAGTTTTTCTAATTTATTGATCAGTGTTTTATGTATGACCCTGAAAATGCTGAAATTAAATCTATATAAATTATATCACAGCACAATTCCTTCATAATTATTATTATATTGTTATGGAACATCATGTTGCAGGTGGTAATAGATTTATTTTCAACTTATACATACTGATATATGGTTTTAAAGCCCAGCCTTTCCGGTTCTGACAATAACATTCAATATTACATTCTCCATTATTTTTCACAACATGAAAGTAAACTTAAGGGTCTGTATTACTCTGGATTTGTCCTACTCCCCTTTCCCTTAAAGACAGGTTTAACAAGTGCTTGTCTCCAATATTGAGGAATCTCCTCTTTTTTATACAACCTAGTAAATAACAGATATAATGGTACTATAAGTTTTGCTGAAGTCTTCTCAAGTCATTATTATTGATTCCATCCCCTCCCTGTGCTTTGCTTGGATCCAGTTTGCATAGTTCTTTTTCAATTTAATCTAATTTGATTTCAGTATCTGAGGTTAGCTGGATGTCACTATAACAATTTATCACCCCCTTTGTGAAGCCAAACTGCTTTGCATAAGACTTTGTAAATATATAATCTGTTGTGTCTGTGAATAAATTTTTAAACTCTCTACACAGTTTATCAACTTGTATGTCTTTACTTCTTCCACATCTATAAAATGGTTTCCTATTATGCTGAATATCTTTATGTAACTTTTCTTCAAATTTTTCTTGATCTTGTCTCACACTATGTTTAATTTATCTGTCCATCTTGTTTATTTTGGTTTTCAAAGTTGTAGTTTGACCTCTTTTCCATTTCTTATATTTTTGTCTCTTACCTTAATCAAGTATTTTGTTCTTATGGAAATATATCCCCCTGACATTGTGTACCTAGATCCTGATGTTAAACATTTTGTTTTAATTTTTTGCATTTAAACAATTTCTCTTTCAAAACTTTCTACATTCCTTCTGCAGTTTTTCCACCAAACACATCATTCCAATTAGTTTTATATAGTGACTGTTTTACATTTTCCATATAATATGCTATTAGGTTTCTGTGCATTTGGTTTAGATTTCAGTTTGTAATTATATAGCAACAAATTGACCTTTATAACCCATGATCACAGCACATCAACAGTGGTAAATCTTGACATGAAGTAACAGTAATTTCTTTATGAACACAAAAATGCCTACTATGTTCTGTTCCTTGGTAGGATTTTATACAGTCTGAAGTAATTGCTCCTGAACATGCATTCTGAATAATTCCCTTACTGATATTATTGAATAAGTATTGTCTCATCCTTTATTTTTGCTCCTGGCAAGCATACCACTATTCAATGTTCATTACCTTCTCTGCAAATGTTAAGTAACAGTTCATCTAATAACTGAATCTCCAATTACAATAATATCTTTTCTGACCAGATCTAATGAATATTCAACTTCTGATTCAGTAAAAAATGGAATTTTATTGGTGAGTACTGCAGATTTTTTTTTAGATATAAGAAAGATCACCAAGCTAAAAAATGTAATGTGACTATTTAAATGGAATTCTGTGCCATCTATTCACAAGTAAAGAAAGGGAGTGAGAAGTTTTTTTTTTCTTTAATATTTCAGCAGTCATTGGAATCTCAACAGACCTATAACTTAACCAATCATAAAAAACTGAAAAATGAACAAACCAACTAAAATACTGAAAAACAGGCAACTGGAGATATGGACTTAATTTATTAACATTAGCACGTTCATTCAAAACTAACTGAACTTCTTAAGACACACAAGTTGTAGGTTTAAAACTTGAAAGGCGGGAATTGTTATGGCAAGTCAGGTTAGATGCGTAGTCTTATCCTGGCTTGAATGATGTGCATTCTATTTTGTGTCTATTAAAACTCAGAAGTTTAATTAGATGAACTTTTTATTTGCTACAATTTTAATGTGTTATGAATATTTGTTTGTAATATTTTTTAGTGTTTCTTTGGAATAGTAATGTATTTTTGCTCACTGTTAAGATGAATGGAGAGGGTTGTTCATGTATCCCTTTAAATAGTAGATAATGACTTGTTAATTAATGTCATGTGATTTAATGGTGGGTTATTTAAATGTTTAGAAATGGATGTTGTGCGTCTGAAGAAGTTCAACTATTAGTTTTGAACGAAAGTGCTAACGTTAATAAAATAAAGCCCGTACCTCCAGTTACTTAACCAATCATGTCAGATCACAAATGACTTTACTCTCTTTTTCAGGATACATGTAGTTCATAATTTGTCCTTAAGCAGATCAAAGGAGCCTGTACATTCAGGATGCTCTTATGAGCCCAAACACAGGCAGCACTTTTTCTGGGTAAACTGAGAAAGTACTCAGATGCTGTGCTCCTGGCATAGCTGCTGTCTGAGGAATTTCACTTATCTGTATTGCACAACTCATGTAAATTTTTGTAATTTCATTTTTATTCAATTGTAATTTAGGAATTTTGAAAGATCATTTAATTCCGTGCTTTATTACTCGTGCTACAAAATCAAGCAAGCATTGGATTTTCCTCTCTAGTTACACACTTTTAGATGTTGTTTTGAAAATCATCTGTATAATCACTGTAGCTAGATTTCTTAAGAATATCATTTTTTTTATTTCTAGCAAACAAATTCAGCTTTTGGCAGGGAAGACTCTGAGATGCATTTTGTAACATTATGATGTTATAGATACAACAGATCATTCTGCCATCTTTGCGATCAGTATTTCTCTAAATGATAAAAAAGTAGGGTGCAGTACAGATACTCAGGAACTACTAGCTAGTAACACACTTGTTTGCTATCAGTTGCTCAAGAAAAGCAAGTACTTGAACTTCCACTATCTTCATCTCCTGTTTCTATGCAGGTGTCCCAACACCCAGCACTATAAAGCTGTACAGCCCTACTAAAACCCTAACTCTAACCTAAAATGCCCACTCAGCTGTCAACCAGTGTCCTTACTCACTTACCTTAAAATTCCACTTCCCCTTCCTATATCTAAAGCCCTCAAACACTCCCTAAGCCTAAGACTCCACCCACCCTCCATAAACCTAAATTCCCTGGTCACTCCCTAACCCTAAAACTCCCCTCCCTCTCCCTCTCCACAAACTCAAATTATTTGAGTTGCAGCAGCTATTTGCTCAAACTCATATTTGAGTTTAATAGTGAGCGACAGCCTAAATAAGTTACAAGACGTTCTGGTCCCTGGTTTTGAGACAGTGATTTTTGAGCATTTGGGACTCAAGCACTTGTAGTAGAACTTGTGCCTGAATAGAATGCCACACTATGTTCCTGCAGCTAAGGGAATTCAGTATTAAACTGAAATTTGTAATCCACATCTATACTCAATACACATGAAAAGGGTTCAACTAAATTATCTACCTTCATGTTCTTTTGCTCTGGTGATTTGCCTTTTGAAGGAGAACCCAGGCATACCTGACATTGTTGCAAAAACTTATTCAGGCAATTATCAGCTGAAGCAAGATTGATTTTATAAATTACTGCAGCTGTGGGATGACCTTCAGCAAGTAGGAATTTGTATTAGCAATTTAAAAAAGGTTGTTTTGCATATATTTTAACCTACAAATGGAAAACACAGAAATGTTATAAACATTTAATGCATCTTTAATCCAGATCCTTGGTGTTACCTGGCAATTAATTTCACTTTTTTTCGGAAAAGTAGAGAAATGCCTTAATGTTTCCCCACTTCATTGACTTAATACTAAAATATTCATAAACAGATTTAGTTAGGACAGATAGGCTAAGTAGTCATTTAATTTTTGGTATAATCAAAATTTCTGCCTGATATAGCTGAGAATTTACAGAAAGTCCCACGAGTATATCAACATCATCATCAACTCCCCTTTTCCCATTTGCTACATGGGGTAAGGGTGTCATGTCACTTGTCACCACCTTTCTCTATTCAGTGTTACTCTCCTATCTTCTTTGACAGTTGAGCTTGACTGTGTCAGTTCTTTTCTCACACAATCCATCCACCTCTTTGCTGGATGCTTTAATTTACTCTTGTCTTCTTCCTGCCTGTCCCAAATCTTCTTCACCAAATTGTCTTCTGCTTTCCTGCACATGAGCCAAAACCATGTAATCTGCTCTTCTTCACCTTTGCTGCAATTGCAGTTACTGGAAGTACTCCTTCCATCTGCCTTTGATGTCCTGAGGACTGGTGGGCAGGTTGTTGCTGGCATCCCTTGTGAAGGATGTCTGAATATCTTCTTTATCTTTCTGTCTTTGCCTTGCAACCTGATAGAGTTTCTTTGTGCCATCCACTGAGTCACTTTCCAGAAATTGATATAGTGTCTCTGATGCCTTTTTCTTTGCTGTTGCAACTCCTCTCTTAGCCTCTATGTTAGCCAACCAGTATTCCTTCTTAGCCTGGTCTGTCTTTTCTAGCTCCCACTTTTTCCTGCACTCCTTCTTTCTTTTGATGACTTCCTGGATTTCTGCATTCCACAACCAGCTTTCCTTATGTACCTTATTTCCATACCTGGCTTGAACACATGTCTGCTCTGTAACCCTTACATATCCTGTTTTGAGGAGCAGCCATTCTTCTTCAACTCCACCTGTTTCCTCTTCTTGAGGAGCTAGAGACCTGAGTAATTTCTTGAACTGCTGTGCTTTCTCTCCAGTCAACTTCCAGGTCTTCAGCCTGATCTCTGTTGACCTTAGAGCCATCTCTGACCACTGCTTGTAGCTGATTATGGCAATCAGTGGTTTATGCTTTGAGATGACTGTTTTACTGGGGGTGACTTTGCAATCACTAATTCTACCCCACTGTCCTTTCTTTACTAGCAGGAAGTCTACCTGAGTTGGATGTTGGCCACTTTTGTATGTGATCTTGTCTCTGTCTCTCTTTCTGAACTATATTGTCTACCATTTGCCAGACAGAAGTCTAGAATGGTCTTTCCTTCTTTATTCCTTTTTCCCTACCCATGTGATCCCAAATAGCCCTCATATTCTGCTCTGCATATTTGTCCCAATATGTGCATTGAGACATCCATTATCAACACCAATTCCTGTTGTCTTGCTTTATCTAGTAGGTCCTGCAACTGCTGTATGAATGCATTATTTTCCTCACTATCAGAACCTTGCTGTGTGGGATAGGCTGAGATTATGGTGTTGCATCTACCTTTATATGCATTATTCCTCATATTCCCTTTAATTTATATTGCATCCTGTTTCATGATCCTGCACATTCATATTCATCTCCTTGATCTTCCTTCAGCATCCCAAATGTATTGAAGGATAAAAGGCCCTTATATTTATCATTTCTATAGACATACTTAGCACCATTTCCCAGTCCATAAAATATTAAATGTACCATTGAAAATCCATCAAATTTTGGAGTGTATGGCCAAGATGGCTAAGTGGGAGCAGCAAGTGGTGAAAGCCCTGTGACTGAAAACTTTTCTCTGATAGAAAATAGAATAAATAAAATTAAAATTTGGACATACTTGTTAGCTAATTGTATTCACTAATAGTCAGAGAAAATGTTTATAGCTTCAAGTTCTTCAAAGGCTGTAATTTTCCTGTCAGAATTTTAACTGATTGGAAGAAGAAAGTAAGAAGAAATTTCAAGATGAGCCACTCAAGAAATGGTACTCGGGATTACTGCCCTAAAAAAGACATCCAGTCAGTAATATCCAATATGCACATTATATTACTTAAAATAGATAAACTGGATACCAAAATAGAAAGTTAAAAAAGATTCCAGAAAGAAGATGAAGCATTTAGAAATTCTTATGAAACAACAAAGTACCCAAATCAGCAGCATGGAAGAACCTTTAAATGATCATGAAGGGTGAATAACTGAAAGTGAGTCTCAGACTGAAGTAATTTTAAAACAAAATAACTGGCAAAAAGATAAAGTTGATGATTTAGAAAATGGACTGAGACAAAATAACACTAGAATTTATGGTATACCTCAAAAGTATGAAGTAGACAATATAATAAACTTCTTAATGACCCAGCTACATAAAACATTAAATCTACCTGAAACTTTATCTTTTGGAATTGAAAGGGCACATAGATTCCTGAGAACATCTTCAAAGATGGAAAACTCACCACCATGTTTAATTATAGTTACCTTTATGTCCAGATTAGAAAAAAGATCAAATAACAAAAGTAGCATGGTCCAGCCCACCTATTAAAATAGGTGAACATATAGTCAGATTTGACAATGGTTATTCCAGTAAAGTAATGAGTAAAATAAAATCTTGCTTACCACTGATTAAGGAAGTTAAAAAGAACAACATTAAAGCCATATCAGTGTTTACTGCAAAGCTGAAATTATTTTTTCTGAAGGAACTAAAATATTTCACACATTGGAGGAGGCATCCACTTTTGTTAACAAAAATAAAATCATTAATAATACTGAAGATGTGGACTGGAACAGTATATCCCTCAAGGAGTGAGCTGAATTCCTGGAAAACTGCTTCTAAAATTAAAAGCTTAAAACCAAGTGACTTTTATTCTCTGATTGCAAGACTTTTATTTTCTGAAACAATAGATTTACCCTTTCAGTAAAAGGTTCATACTGGACTTTAAGCTTCAAAACATATCTAAGTATGCATTTATATTTTAAGATAAGGCAATTTTCATGACAAGGAATATAAATGATTAGTTTTACTGTTTTACTATAGTTACAGTGAAAGACTTAATATATTTCATTTAGCTAAACTTATAACTGTATTTCTAAATGTTACACAAATACTGCGGTAACGTTGTTGCCTCACAGTTAGACGTTGCACATTCAATTCTCAGTTAGAGCGTCTTCTGTGTGTTGACACGCGTGAATGAGCGTTCCTTTGTTGAAGGTTGTGCGTTAGGCCTGACAAGCCAGCACGTAAAAATCTACTGCCAATCATTAGCGGACCGGAGTTCCGCTGTGACGACCCCTAACCAGGAAAAGCTGAAAGACAGTTTACACAAATACTTCATGAAAGAGAATGTAATTAAATTATAAGCAATAGAATTGGTAACTTTAAGACTATATAAGTTAAAAACTTTATTTTATTTGTTTAACTTTGCTTAGTATGTGCATTACTGAGTTACATTAATGTCAAATCTAAGTAATATTCCAATTAGAAATGTTAAAGTGCTTGTGATTTTCTTTTCTTTGTTCCCGTGTAACAAATTCCTTTCACAGGTTGGCTATGAAGCAATTAACATTTAAAAAAACTTGAGAGCAAAATAATGTCCCAGTTGTGTGAAAATGCTTCATACTTGCTTGCCTTGCTTCCTGCCTGCTCCTTGAGCTGTTTTGAAGAAAATCTAGGTCAATGTTCATCACTTATGTCTGTGAAATCAGGAAGGAACTTGCTATTTATTTCTTTTTTTCAAGTATTTATGTGTAAATCTACTCAAAATAACATATTTTAAGAATATCTATTTAAAAGTGAAGAATTGGTAAAACAAAAACTTTAGTAATGATTTATATTGAGCTGTTGCTGACATATACTTTGCTTACGTTTTGCTGAATATTAATATCTTATGCTATAGTGGTATTAACTCTAACAGTACATAAAGTAGAATATTAGTGGGCAAATAAGACAGAAAATATATTTAACTAACAAACTATAGAAAGATATGTATTACATATACCTACATATGGCAGAAATGTTAATGTAGAAGATCTCATATAATTTACATTAAAATCATATAAATATTTGAAAGTATCCTGAAACTGAAATTTGAAGTTTGGTCGTGAACTTTGAAGCTTTTTGCATATTGTATATTATTAGACTCACTAACACTACCTGAAATAACTCATTTCATAGATCAGAGTATTTCTGAGAATACAATCATGCTGCACAATTGTATTTTATTTTATTTTGGTTTGTACAACTGGGTTTAGTCAAAAAAAGCTTTCTCAGTAGAGGCCCAGGGGGAAAAGTGTCAACATGTTATAAAAATTTTTAAACAGACATTCACTAATGTACATGTACAGACATTAAGTAATATACATTAATAATTACACATATATTTGCTAATCAGATTATACTCGTATAAAATAAAGGCAACTATTACAGTATAAAAGATACTTATGCATTAGTAGATGTTGAACATTGAGCATCTGAAGAGGTATGTTAGTGGGTTTGTCAAACAGATGATGAGAATAGTGCTTAGAAATTCAAAAAATGGAGGTGAGGGAAGAAACTAGGTAGGGCAGAAAATGTTAATATTGCAATTAAGAGGTGGCATGGCTATCATAAGGTTTATATTAGAAGTATAGAGTTTGGGGGTAAGCAACCATATATATGTCTCTGAAATGATAATACAACTATTCAGGTATTGATAAAGACTGGTTGTGGAGCATAGGATTTGGAAGGAATGGAAATGGTCTGACGATATGGCAAGCTGAAGATAACAGTGCCATTTCTCCTGGAGATATACAGGATCAGATCTATTGACTTGATTGGTGAAGTTTTAGTTTTGTCTTAAATGACTTTACATTCTGAATGGATTTCAATGGTAGCAGGATGTGGCTCCTTAGTTTAGCTACTCTATGTGAATGTAGAGAGGCACCTGAAGTATTAGATGATTTGGTTATAGCAATTAGTGATTTTTGTCTAGAGCATAAAATTCTATTGAGGAAGTATGGCTGTATTAATCTGTTAAGGGATGGGCAATTTTCTGGTTTATAGTGAAGTTCATGTGTTGTAGTTAGATGAAAAAGAGCTCAGTTGGTAGCTCCACCCAGTTTAATTATCCGAGGGATAGGTGGTGATGTGTTCAGTTTTTACAGTTTACCACAAATGTAGCTCTTTTATAATAACATTGCTCAAGTTTGGACAGTTGTGAGATTTGAAGGTTAGTGAAGACTGGGGCAGTATACAGAAGAGATGATAGTATGAAGTAGAGGCTTTATGTCTTCTGGCTATGTCAGCGAGGTAGGTTTTTACTCGGTTTAATTTCTCTAAGTCGTTTGGCTTTCAAATACCATGATGGGAATGGATTACATTCCTAAGTCAAAGTATCATTAAAGTTTGCAAAATTAGTATTGTTTCAGACTTTAATGTTAGCCAAAAATGCTCTTCACAGCATCTACAATTTGCCCAGAACTGACTGAGGGAGATCTATGTCTGGCATACAAGGCATTGTCAGACCCCACTCTGATTGTCCTCCTGCATATCTGCAAAACAAACAGCACCAGAATTACCCATTCTAAAGACTTAAAGCTTGCCTGTGATATATCCTGCAGGACAGACAGGTATGTATCCCAGAAACTATCCCTTCTCTGGAACAGGCTCTCCATCCATGTGAAGCAGACTTCCTCCCTAACCTAATTCAAGTGTAACTTGGACAACTGGATGGAGAACAGGAAATTCATCCCTGGTTTGGCACCTCTGTCTCTAATGGACGCAGTCAGCATGTAAATGGTTCATCTCCCAGGCCCATGCTTTTAAATGGTTCATCTTCCAAGCCTCTGCTTACACTTTTCAAGTGTACCAGAACTTGTCAGAGATTTGGGATGCATGGCTAGGCTTGAAAAGGCCCTTGTGGTCATTAGCCTAGCAAACGCATATGACTCCTTCTACAGTTCATATGGAGTTACATCTATTAGTAGCATATCTAAAGAAGACTGTAAATTCCTTTTTATAAGACCCATTGTTCCTACCACTATTAGAACTCTCTGGGTATCCTTCTTCCACACTGCCTTCATTTCTGCCTGCAAATCCTGGTATTTTATTACGTTGTGTCTCTCTGTGCATATGACTGTAATCACTGGGTATAGCAGTTTCAATTATCAATGCTACTTTTGTCTTCTTTTTATGGACGGCTGTATATTGTTTTCTCACTTCTGTTTTTTGAACTGTTGGTAATGGGTGATCCCATGTGATATAAACTTCATCATTCTCTATAATGTTTTGTGGGTAATGTTTCCAATGATTCTTAGTTGCTTCAATACTGTAATGTTTGTGCAATCCCCAATGCAACAGTCTTGCCACATTATTATACCTTTCAGTATACAGGCACTCTGCCATTAATGTATCACAGCCAGCAACAAGATAAGTGACTGTTTCCAGTTCTATTTTACAGAACCTCCATTTGTCTGTTTCTCCCACATGTTGAATGGACTTTGCAAACCAAAGTGTACATGGTCCACTATTCTGGATCGTTAGTACTAACCTTTCATCTTTGGGTTTAAATTCACCTCTCTGTAACCATTCTTGCATCAGATCCTGATCAACATGAGGTTGTTCCATGAGTTTTCTGTACTTGCAACTATATTTATGCCTTTTCCACATTTCTTGCATTCTCATCTGATCCTTCTACTTATATTCTTTCTTTTGTTTTTTTTTTTTTTTTTGGCACATTCAGATGCTGCCTGATTTTTGTCTACTTCTGTTTTGGTTTCCATTCCTGCTTGACACCAATATGGTTCTGCTAAACTAAACAGAGAAGTCATCTTAAATTTGTTCTCTTCATGTTTCAAAATGTAACTATGCTTAAATCTGGTAAGATCAGCAGATATGTATGCAGTCCTACGATTGTAGATTTATACATGCAATCAGTTTTGAGGAGGCCCATATGTCCTTCAGAATGAGGGATATATAATCTTGGTATACACTGATTTTTACATATTATTTGATAAACGTGAATTATTTTTCTTGTTTTCCTATCCAACTAATCCAATACCTTTAGGGGCCAGCCAATCACCCCAAAACTGTAAGTTAGAACAGGAACAGCCAATTTGTTTATAGCTTGGACTTTGTTCCTGGACGTCAGGGCTGTTTTCTGTATTAATTTTAGTCATCTAAAATATTCCTTAATGAGTTTTATTCACATTTGTTCATGTTTTATTGTTAATCCGTCAATTCCCATATATTTATACTCTCTCTCTGCTGTTCAAGTTTCTTTATATCAAATTCCTGCCCCAGACTGATATTTTCTTGGTGCTGCAGCTTTCCTGCTTTAAATATTGCTTTTGCACATTATCAAGACCAAATGATATTCTTATATCATATGAGAAAGTTTTGACCAGTTCCAGTTGTGCTTTCAGCTCATCTGATGAACTAAACAGTTTTAAATCATTAACAAAAAGATGATAAGTCCTTACGCTTTGTTGTTACCTGGAAGCCAAATTTTAACCATGAGCTAATCTGTTAAGTAGACAGCATAATGGGTTAAAGGCAAGACAAAACAGCAGCTGTAACAAGAGATCACCCTGGAATATTCACCTTTGAATTTTTATACCTGAGATAATAATTTGTCCTTTATCATGGCTTAGCTGCAAAGTGGTTTGCCACTGCTTCATGGTCACTGTAATGTAATTGATCAAAGTATGGTGTATCTTATGCATCTGTAAGCACTCCTTTATCCAGGAATGTGGGATGCTGTCAAATACTTTTTTGTAATCTATCCATATCATACTTAGATTCTTCCCCTTTTTACAATTCTCCATTATGACTTTATTTAACAACAAATGATCCTTTGCTCCATATCACTTTCTTTTGTTACCCTTTTTTTTCTATTGCCATGATTGAGTTTTCTTCTAAATAACTATAAACACTGTCAGCATCAGTTCCAGTGTATAGCTTATACATCATCTTAAAGCAAGTTATTGGTCTATAGTTTTTTGGATAGCTTGCAGGTTCACTCTTAAGGAGTATAATTTTTCCTGTTGTTAACCAGGTTCATGTCTGTTCAGGGTATGTATATAAGTAGTTATTACTCAGGGCTAAATCTTCATGTAAAGATATTAATACTTTTAGTCAAAAGTTAGGTAATGCATCTGAGCCTGGGGGTTTTCATTTGGAAGCTTTTCTTAATTTTGTTTCAATTTCTCTGACTGCTATTTCATCCCATTACATATTCTGTACATTTGAACTTCTTACTTTTTTTAACTTCTTCTATTCATTCAGCATCTTTGTTCCACAGGGTCTTCATAGATATTTCTCCAAAATATGTATATTACTTATTTATTTTATTATTTATTTTACATTTGTTTACTGGAAAAGTCCGACTAGATATATGTCCATTTTCAGTGAAGGCCCAGGGAGAAAAGCTCCAGAAAGCAGGGTACAAATACATTAGGAACAATAGAAACATTTAGAGATAAGTATAATATGCAGTTTTCAGTAGGGTTACAAACACAGATAAAACATAGTAGACAACATCAAAATCATGTGGCTTCAATTTCAGACAATAATACACGCAGTTATGGGCTAAGTCCCTTCAAGAATTCATACACTTATTAGAGTATATGATTGATATGTATAGGGAGAGTTTGCAGGAACAGCGGGTGGTGATTAGTTTAAGCAGGGAGACTGCCAATGCTGTTGGAAGTGTAGTTTGAGGCTTTTTTTTGAACTGGGTTAAGGAGGATTGGTGAGTAAGTTCAGCAGGTAGCATATTCCAAGTTTTGCCTACTAAGTTGGCGAACAGAGAGTCCCCAGCCACATTTATGCTCTTAGTTTGTGCCAGCAGTTTGTCAGCAGAGCGTAGTGACCTCAGGTTGCTGTATGGTTTGATGATCTAATTTAGTGCTGGTGTTTTTTTGGGTTGATATAGTATTTTGTGGGTTATTATAAGTTGGTTGTATCGGAGAAGATTGGGCCACTCCAGCCATCCTAGATGAGTTAGGTTGATACAATGGTGGGTCCTAGAAGTGGCACCTGTAGCAAATCTAGCAATATGGTTGTAACAACTAGCAAGTTTGGTAAGCTTGGTTCAGGTTAGCGAAGAGGGGAGAGGCATACAGGAGGGTAGATAGTAGGTGGGACTGAGCGATAGTGGTTCTTGCAAAAGGAGCGAGGAAGGGTTTGAGCCTGTATAGGGAGCCCAGTTTTTTGTTGACAGATTTGACGGTTTGATTGACATGGATATCATATTTTAGGGTGTTATCGACTGTGACACCCAGGAGTTTTGTGTGAGTATCTGGGGATATAATAGTGCCATTGTTGGAACGTATAGTAAAGAATGGTGAGGAGGATTTGCAGGTGGGGGAAAAGGTGAGCAGTTGAGTTTTGTTGGGGTTTAATAGAAGCTGACAGTTTGCAAACCATTTTTCTACATCATTGAAAGTATTCTGGGTTAGGGTCATAAGCTCAGTTGAGGAGGAGGCGGTACATATTAAAGTAGAGTCATCCGCATATTGGATGCAGGTGGCCTTAGAAGTGATGGTAGCTAGGGGACTCCTAGAGTAATGGGTAGACATGTGGATAGGGTATTCTGCCATAAAACTGCTTGTTGTCTATCAGACAGGTAAGATTGGAACCATTTAATAGAGCTACTATTCAGTGACAGTTTCTTCAAGGTATGGAGAAGCAGTTGGTGATTGACCATATCAAAGGCCTTAGAGAGATCTAGGAAGAGAGCTGAGGTATGTTTGTTATTGTTTTGGTTGATGTTGATAGAGTTAGAGAAGGATAGGAGGGCTGATGTGGTGCTGTGGTGTGGCCTAAAACCATGTTGAGAGTTGGCCAGTAATTTATTTTGGGTGAGATAGTGCATTAATTGGCTGTGGATGCACTTTTCCATAATTTTGGCCAGTGGTGATAGTATGGCTATTGGTCAGAAGTTTGAGAGGTCTAAAGAGGTCTATTTCTTCTTTTTTTGGTGGCATTTATATTCCTTTTGCTTTGTTTCCTAATTCTCTATAAAACATTTTGGGTGATCAATAAATTGCTTATTTTGAACTTTTCCTTTATATTTATCCACATATCTTCTACATTTTTCTGCATGTGCTAATATCTTCAGTTTATTATCTGCAATAGTCAACCAATATAATTTGGTCTGTTCTAATGCTGCATGTTGCTTTTATCACATCTATTTTTCTAAGTATTTTGTTGATCTGTTCCCTCTTCTATACTCTTCTAACAGTGACTCTTCTTGTCTTAATACTTTTCTCTGTCAATACTTCCATGATGGCATTTGATTTCTTCCTTTCCTTTCCCTTATTGCCTTGTATTTTGGGGGTAAGACTTTATCTGTTATTAATTTAGCTGCACAGTAATATAACCTATGTACTTCTGCTATATCATATACATTTCTGTTAATAATCTTGATTACTGTGTTCATTTGTTTTATCAGAGTTCTAACATTTTCCATATTATTGACTTTTTCTAATCTGTTTCTTTCATTGATCTTAATATGCCTATCCATCTCTATTAAGTCCTGCAATTTGCCACCGTTTCCTGCTCCTTCCCTTGCTGTGCAACTCCAGTTGAACTTTTGTGCTGGTTTCCTGCTGAAGACTTCAGAGTATCTTTATGTGGCAACTGATCACATACTTCCCGTTCCACCTGTTTCTCCTCAGTTTGGGGATTCATTGTTCTATAATTCTGTGACATTACCAGAGTTGCATTTTCTACACTATATACTTCACTTTGCACATAATCCATAACTCCATTTTCTATTTTTTAACATCTCCATTACTAGTCCTCTTTTCTACTTCCCCTTTGTTTTCTTATTTTTTGTATTGTAAATTTTTTTCTTATCTGTATGCCTTTGCCTGCATTTCTCTTCAAATATCTATGGTGCTGCTTTTTTGTATTGATTAGCTTTGCTTTCTCCTTTGCATAGACACTGCACCATATTAAATCTCTTTTTGTTTCCCATGTCCATATTTCTTCTTCAGATGTCTCCTATTCCAGCTGTTTCCCCTTGTCGTTCCATCATACTGTGACATAATCCATGTTAGACTTTCTACACTGAATATTTCACTTCACAGGTATTCCATAACTTCAGTTTCTATTTGTTTAACTTCTAATTTACTCATTTTCTGTTCTACATTCCCCTTTTGTGATCTTATTTTTTGTATTGTGAAATTTTCCATATCTGGGTGCCTTTGCCTTTATTTCTCTTGAAATATTTTTGGAGATTTTTTTTACTGATTACTTTAGCTTTCTCCTATGCCTAAATATTGTACCATATCAGATCTCTCTCTTTCCCATGTCCATGTTTCTTTTTTATACCTTTCAAAAATCTCTAGGTTTTATTTATATTTTCACACTTCCTTAGTCATTTCTTTTTCCAAACAGCCCAAGGTTTCTTGGTCTGTATAATGTTTTTCAAGAATCTGTTGTATTAATGAACACAACTTTACATTTGAAACGTCTGACAGTTTTCCTTGTGCAAGCATTTTTCCTTCCTCTAATTTCTCTCTTAATCTTTTTGAACATCTTCTATCCAGAAATTCTAGGCTTCTTGTATAATAGTAACAATACACACTTTCTTTCTTATCCTCAATAGTCCACTCTTATCATTTTTATGGCTCTTTTTTTGGCCTGTCAGTTTTTGTGTTTTTTGTGAACTACCGATTCTTTCTATAACAGGGCAGCAAAACCTAGTCTAACCTCATTGTAGGAATGTTCCAATGTCTTGAGGATTCTGCACTGTCATTTTTTTCCAGTCCTGGCACCAGTGCACTTACCAGGATTGGGCATTTTTTTTTATCCTGAGACTTGTAAACCCAGTTGTCTTTTTTATTTTTTTAATCTACTTCTTTCCATGACATACAGTGGATATAGAAAGTTTACACACCCCTGTTAAAATGCCAGGTTTTTGTGATATGAAAAAATGATACAATAAATCATTTCAACACTTTTCCCACCTTAATGTGACCTATAACCTGTACAATTCAATTGAAAAACAAACAAATCTGTTAGGAGAAAAAATATAAAAAAATAAAAAAATGTACAATGCGCTGGTTGCATAAGTGTACACACCCTTAAATTAATACTTTGTTGTGTGTGCATACCCTTAAACTAATACTTTGTTGAAGCACCTTTTGATTTAATTACAACACTCAGTCTTCTTGTGTAGGAGTCTATCAGCATGGCACATCTTGACTTGGTAATATTTGCCCACTCTTCCTTGCAAAAATGCTCCAAATCTGTCAGATTGCAAGGGCATCTCTTGTGCACAGCCCTCTTCAAGTCACCCCACAGATTTTCTATTGGATTTAGGTCTGGGCTCTGGCTGGATCATTCCAAAACTTTAATTTTCTTCTGGTGAGGCCATTCTTTTGTTGATTTGGATGTATGCTTGGGGTTCATAGGTTGGCACTAGGCTATTGGCCCTAGGGCCTATACAAGCCTAGCCATAACAATTCCCTGGCTATTTCTTCCCACAATATTTACCTGGGTCATCGTCATGTTGAAAGGTGAAATTCCTCTTCATCTTCAGCTTTCTAGCAGACGCCTGAAGGTTTTGGGCCAAAAGTGACTGGTATTTGGAACTGTTCATAATTCCCTCCACCATGACTAAAGCCCCAGTTACAGCTGAAGAAAAGCAATCCCAAAGCATGATGCTGCTACCACTATGCTTCAACGTGAGGATGGCGTTTTTTTGGTGATGTGAAGTGTTGTTTTTGCGTCAAACGTACCTTTTGGAATTGTGGCCAAAGAGTTCAACCTTGGGCTCATCAGACCATAACACATTTTCCCACATGCTTTTCTATGTAAGAAAAGGCTTCCATCTTGTAACCCTACCCAACAGTCCAGACATATGGAGAATAAGGGAGATTGATGTCACAATGTAGTGCACAACAAGTACTTCCCATAAATTCCTGCAGCTCCTTCAGTGTTGCTGTAGGTCTCTTAGCAGCCTCCCTGACCAGTTTTCATCTTGTCTTTTTATCAATTTTGGGGGAACGCCCAGTTCTTTGCAACATCACTGTTGTCCCATATTTTCTCCACTTTTTGATGACTGCCTTCACTGTGTTCCATGGTATATCCAATGCTGTGAAATTTTTTTATACTCTTTTCCTGACTGATACCTTTCAACAATGAGATCCCATTGATGCTTTGTAAGCTCTCTGAGAACCATGGCTTTTGCTGTAGCAGGCAGCTGAGTAAATGTCAGAAAATCCTACTAGGACAGCTGAACTTTATTTGGGGTTAATCAGACTCTCTTTAATTGATGGCAGGTGTGTACCCAAGAAGACTGAATGCTGTAATTAAATCAAAAAGTGCTTCAACAAAGTATTAGTTTAAGGGTGTGCACACTTATGCAACTAGCTTATTGTACATTTTTTATATTTTTTCCCTAACAGATGTGTTTGTTTTTCAATTGAATTGTACCGGTTATAGGTCACATTAAAGGTGGGAAAAGATTTGAAATGATTTATTGTGGTCTCATTGTTTTATACCACAAAAACCTGGCATTTTAACAGGGGTGTGTACACTTTTTATATCCACTGTAGATTTATTATGCCTCCTTATGGAGACAGTTTTGGAAAACAATATATTTATGCTTGAGAAGGACATCTATTTACAAGTGGATGGCGTAGCTATGGGCACATTGCGTGCAAATAGCTATGCTAACCTGGTGATGGCCACTAGGAAACAAGGGGCCATAATGAAGGGACCATACAGGGGACAAGTATGCTTCTACTGAAGGTTTGTAAATGACCTTTTTTTAATATGGAGAGGTACAGAAGAAGAGTTGGAGGCTTTTAATTTCTATATTAATGGTGTTACATCCTTTTTGAACTTTACCATAGAATATTCGTATGAGCAGATATCCTGTTTGGACGTAAGTGCGTCCAAGCCTCAAACAGGGGATGTAAAACTTGTCACAGAAATAATCTACTACACCAAGGTAGCATGCATCCCCCACATGTATTTGATAATATTGTAAGGGGACAAGCTATGAGAATTTTCAGGTTATCTAAAAAGGATGAGGTTTTTGTGACAGAAATAGAAGAACTGGAGCATATATTTTTAAGCAGGGGATATAGCACACACATAAAGTTAGGCGTATTATTCAGGAGGTCAAGGAAAAAAGAATAGAGAAGGCACATCCCTATTTCTCTGATGTGATTGAGAGGATGGAAGCTCAAATGCGGGGTAACAATAAGCACAATACAGTGAGGTTACCTGTTTATTTTTCAAGTAATACTAGAATAGCCACTAATATATATAAGAAGTTTTGGCCAATCCTAGTAGCTGATGAAAGGATACTAGGCATTGTTGGAAATAATCCGAGTTTTACATATAAAAATATAAAATCCTTGAAAAGAAGGTTATGTTATTCAGTGGATAGGAATACTCAGTGAAATACTGAGTTTGGAATGGGTACTAGTCCCCGTAACAGGTTTAACTTTTGTGAATACATAAATTCAACAGGACAGTTCTATCATCCAGATTTTGATAGGACATCTACATTTAATGTTGCAGCTACGTGTGACACTACAAATGTGGTCTATTTAGCCCACTGCATAAGCTGTGGCTCATTCTATGTGGGCAAAACTGATCAGAGACTATGTGATAGGATAAGGGAACATATTTTATATATATATATATATATATATATATATATATATATATATATATATATATATATGTGTATAATATATATATATATATATATATATATATATATATATATATATATATATAAAATATTAATACCAGAACCACCACTAATGCCGTAGCTAAACATGTCATTCACAAAGGGGCACACATAAATTTCACTTCCTAGTTATGGAAAAAAATAGAGTGGATGGGAGATGTTAAGAATAAGACAAAAACAAATGAAACCCACTGGATTATTAAATTAAGACCTGATAGCGGCAGTGGTTTGAATGTCAAAGTCCCCATTAAATGCATACTAAAAGCTAGACCTCTGCATAGATAACATAGTTTTAATAGGATGTTAAACAATGTGTGTGTATACTGGTGGGGTAGCAGGGTAACACATGTTTTTTACAAAAAATTGTATTTTTATTTTTTATAGGATGTTTATATGTAGTTTGCATATTGTATAGATATATATACTAAATAGGTAATGTGGTTATTGCTACATATTTTATTATACAGCCTTGAACTCAACTAGTTTTAGTAAATGTGTTTACTACTAGCTGTTTTTGCAGTAGCAATGATGGCGTTTCTTTAAATGTGTAATAAGCAATCAGGAAGGTAGTGCATTTGAATGTTAAGCGCTGTATTTAAGGTATGAAGGTTTTTGACTAATACTATAATTTGAAGAAGCAGTCTTTGTAACTGCGAAAGCGCTTACATTTGGATTCCATTAAAGACTTTTTACTTTTATAACTGCTGGGCTTCGTTTTATTCTGCTCCATTTTATGCTTCTCCTGTTGGTTGTCCTGTGAAGCAGGCTATTTATCTGGTGTATTGTTGTGCTGTGGATTTAATTTTTTATATATTTATTGATGGTATCTATGGGAAATGGTTGAAAAGAGAAATGCTAGTTGAGGTTATTTGATTAAGTTGGGGCATCAAGAGACTGATTAGCCACTTTGTTGGTTAATGACTGTACTGTTTGTATAAAATAGATATTGAATTGTTTGGCTATGGTATCATTTTTTCTGTGTGTTTTTTTTGTTGGCTGTGTAGCTTGTCCTGGATTTAACAGTTTATTGATTACGGCCCAAAACAGTTTTGGATTATTAGTGTGTATGTTTTGATTGGTTAATAAGTTTTCCTTATCTTTGGTGATAAGCTGCTTTATTAGGTTTCTTAGTTATCTTTATGCTAGTAAAGTAGACATTTTATTTTTTTGTCTAGACCTTCCATAATTTGTCTCATTGTTTCATGAATTGTTTAGCTGCTAAAGACAGCCATGGGGCAGGATTGGCTTTGACGTGTCTTATTCTGAGGAGGGCAAGTAGAAATATTTCATTGAATCCAGAGACATTATTATCAGTGGGAAGAGTCTTTAGTGACTCCCAGTTGTTAATATAGTGTATTAATAAATGTGCCTTCATAAAAAGTAGCAAGATTTCTAACCAGGCTGTAATGATGTATTTTGGGGCTATTGCTTTGGTACCTTATGGTGTAGATTAGTAAGTAATCATTTAGGCTGTCTGACAGAGTTATATGGGATAATATTTTATTTGGAGAGGATGTTACGATCCAGTTGAGAGTTGATTGTCTGGCTGTGGCTTTATTATATCTCACTGGTTTGACTGAAAGGTTAACTTGTACAGATGTATATTACTGGACTGATTTTTCAGATTGTGTGTGTGTGTGTGTGTGTGTGTGTGTGTGTGTGTGTGTGTGTGTGTATATATATATCTATATATATATATATATATATATATGTGTATATATATATATATATATATATATATATATATATATATATATATATAGAGAGAGAGAGAGAGTCTGTATGTACTGATCTTGCGTGTGGCAATGCAATTAAGGAGTGTTGGTCTCCTCTGCAGTACTTTATCAGGTTAAGTCTTTCAGTGCTTTGTACGATCACCATTCAGATAATACACACTGCCCTTTTTCAGCATGAAATATTGTAATGCATTACTACCCATTCCACTGTCTCTCAGTCTGTCACTGTGCCAGATACACCTGGTAATTCATGGTGTGCAAATGTTGGGCTGTTGTGTACCACTGTACTAGCCTTAAAGTTTGTCAAGGTACAGTATAACCACAGAGGTTACATGCTCTTGCTCATTCCTGTTGGCATTCTAAAGCATTTTATATATTGTGTGCTGCCACCATGTGACACACATCCCAGCAATTTTCACACTGTGTATGATACCTGTACATATACTGTTACTTTGATAGGTCTATCAAATTGATTTGGTCATTGTTGTTATTTCTATTTTGCTTCACTGTCCGTTGCACAAACTCACACTGATTACCATTCATATACTACACCGCTGTCCCCCAGTCCTGTCATAGCTGTCCTCCAGGCATGTGTACTGCATGTATTTTGCCATTATTCTGATGACTGCATCTTTCTACTACCAGGGCATGTAGTGAAATGCTATAGCATAACTTACTGATCATTGGGCTTTTTTGTCCTGTTTTCTCTCTCTCTCTTTCTCACTATGCCATCTTATTTATTTTATTGACTGCCCTTTGTTGCTTTGAATTTCTCCATTTACATCCATTTATTCTGGTCTCAGCTGTGGAGCTGGATGTGGTTGAGTAGCCTCCACCACTCGCTGCACCACACTTGCCACCACAGTAGTATCCACCAGTCTTTGCACAACACTGACCACCACAGTAGCATCCACCACTCTCTGTGCCAGATTTACCATCACAATAGCAACCACCACACTCTGCATCACATTTGCCACCACAGTAGCATCTACCACTGTCTGCACTAGACTGTCCGCCACCTTTTGGGTCCCAAGCAGACTTTAGATCAGCCTCAGTGCATGGTGATGAAAGTCATCCTGCAGGAGGTGATAGTTAGGGCTTGTTGGTGGCCTCTGCTTCTGCTTCTCCAATGTGGGGGTGTGGGCTACTCATCAAGGAGCTTTATTAGGAGGTTTGTTTGGGTCACACTGCAGGATGTTTACAGTCTGCTGAGGACTGTGGTGGACCAGCTCCTTGATACCCAGACTGGCGCCCTCAAGTAAATCCTCATGTGACTGACAGAGTTACACGGCTGCATAGCCCTGATCACCAAGCCATGAAAGTGACAGACTTCCTATTGGGTTCACTGCCATGCAACCTTGCAGGCTGTCCTCAACAAACCCTCTCTCCATCATGTCATTTCCCCTCCTTGTATGTCAGTTACACGGCTGCATAGCCCTGATCACCAAGCCATGCAAGTGACAGACTTCCTATTGGGTTCACTGCCATGCAACCTTGCAGGCAGTCCTCAACAAACCCTCTCTCCATCATGTCATTTTCACCTTGTATGTCAGTTACCCCTCTGCAGTTTGCTGTCTAATACTCTCTGTCATTTTGTCTTTCTTCTGCCTGTCAGCATTATCTCCTTTATGACCCCTGTTTAATATCAGCACTACCCCCATCAGAGTTTGCATGTGTTTTGTGTGTGTGTGTGTGTGTGTGTGTGTGTGTGTGTGTGTGTGTGTGTGTGTGTGTGTGTGTGTGTGTGTGTGTGTGTGTTCTTACCACCTTCATTATACCCTTCTTTTTACCCACAGCCTCTTTCTCCTTTCCCCATTTTTGTTACATAAATATGAAAAATGCACCTGTTTCAAAAAAAGAAAAAATGGCCCTCTTATCCTCAACTATGTCACTTTTCCCTTCTCACCACCCTTCTATGTATTCCTCTCCTTGCTCTTTCTTCTTTCTGACTGTCCCTCTGCACCACATTACTAAAGTGTATTAACCCTAACTGTAACCCTGTCCTTTCCCAAACCACAATCCTACACCTTACCTTTGGAAAAAAACTTTCTGCAACACTACTACGACACAAGACACTCAAGTACACATCACATACAGCATCACACATGCACAAAACTAAATCTTTCACCATCGTTAGCTCTTATTCTCTCTAACGCTAACCCACAAACACCTACACACACTCTGTACCTTAATGCCAAAACTTTCAATTTATCTGAAAGTTACAACATTAAAAACCCAAATCCACACTTCCCTTTTCCACACATATTAACTATCACCCATTATATCTTCATTCAACAAAGCACAATTCAATCATTTGCACATTCAGTGAAATGCAGCATACAACTACACATGTCTACCATTACTAGATTCAGTAAGATGTACAATAGCATTTGCTTTCTCGACCAAAGTATACCGATAAAACAGATGTCAACTTTAAAGAAAGTTGATACAATTAATGACTCATATAAATATATATATATATATATATATATATATATATATATATATATATATGTGTGTGTGTGTGTGTGTGTGTGTGTGTGTGCATATATATATATATATATATATATATATATATATATATATATATATGTGTATATATAGTAGCTATTAATTACATCAACTTTCTTTAAAGCTGACATCTGTTTCGTGTACATGCTTTGGTTGACAAAACAAAATATGCTCTTTTTCTGGTACTGTGCAATATCTGGGATAGGAATCTATCCCTACAGCATGTTCTGTTTATTGTGGTGACAAAGTTTAGGTCCCTAGAGTGTGTAGTTCAGAGGGATTGGGATTTCTTTAAGTGGAGCATGTCCAACAGCTCTGGGTTTGACATAGCTTTGTATGTTAGGAAGAGATCACCTCTGAGTAGGCGATATGCAATGAAGTACAGCTGGAATTTTTTTGAGACGGTCTGCGTAGGGCATCTGTTTGAGGCCAGTAATTTTCTTTGTGAGG
This sequence comes from Protopterus annectens, assembly GCF_019279795.1. NCBI lineage: Eukaryota > Metazoa > Chordata > Ceratodontiformes > Protopteridae > Protopterus > Protopterus annectens. The sequence goes on along the minus strand of NC_056743.1, from coordinate 1,302,627,211 downwards.
TATTTCTGCAGCCTTTCTAGTTGTAGATGTCTTGTGAGTTACATACCAAAAGGGGCATTGTACTCTATAATTGGTCTAATGAGTGATGAGTAGAGGGGAATAATGACCTCTTTTTTCCTGAATGAGAAACCTTTTGTAATGAGGTGTGCCACGTAGAAGGATTTCCTGACTACTGTGGGGATGTGATTATCAAAGGAGAGACTACTGTGTCCTAAGGTCTCTTATCACACTTTCGGTGTTAAGTAGACTACCACCTATGTGGTAGTTCATGGGTACAGAGTTTTTACCAAAAGGGATGACAATGCACTTTTTGGCATTGAGCTTAAGGCCATGGCTTTGACACCAGGCATCTGTCTCAGTGAGGCTGTTCTGTAGGATGTTCATATTGTTAGGAGTTTCAATTATGGCTCCTAGTTTGCAGTCATCTGAGACCTTCATTAGACAAAGACCTTCTGTGTTAGCCTGTACTTCTGAGAAGTAGATAGCAAACAGGAGAGGACCCAGGACTGAACCCTGTGGTACTCCACTTGTCACTGGTCTGAAGTCAGATTTAGAGTCTGCTACTTTCACAGTGTGGGTTCTGTCAGTGAGCCAGTTGGCAAACCATCTTGTGACATAGGGATTTATACCTAGTTTAGTGAGTTTTCTATAATTCCAGAGTGGGGGATGGTGTTGAAAGCCTTGGCGAGATATAGATAGGTTGTGAGAACCACCTTACCCTCATCTCCGGCTTTGGTGACTGCTTCAAAGAAGTCTATCAGGTTTAGGAGACATGATCTGCCTTTTACAAACCTGAACTGGGTGGGGTCCAAAGTTTGGAGATTACCAATGTCATTGTTTATAAGTTCCATGATGATACGTTCCATAGCCTTCCAGGCTCGTCAGGCTAATGGGGTGGTAGTTCCCAGGGTCCATGGTGGCTCCCCCTTTGTGGAGTGGGATAACCGTTTCTGTGCACCATTCAGTGGGCACAAAGCCTGAGGTGAGGCTATGATTAAACATGGTACTTAGGTGGGGTGCCAGTTCGTTCTATAGTTCATGTAGAAAGCAGCCTGGGATGTTGATAGGTCCCATGGATGCTGTGTTCTTGGCTTTGGAGTGTGTGGTTGGAGTGGCCTTAGGTCAACTGGTGCCCTAGGCAAAAATGCTCCACGACACCCCCCCACACCACCTGGTGCCCCCATCCTGGTCTGCCTACACCAAATAAATGCTGAAAAAGTGCCCCTGCTGCAGTGGCGCCCTAGGTGGCCACCTAGTCGGCCTATGCCTAAGGCCAGCTATGTGTGGTTTTTACCTGTGCAGCCGTGATTACAGGAACTTTGCATTCTTCCAGTATAGAGAAGGGCGTGAGAGGGTGGTAAAGTTAGCACTGAACCTATCTACTAGGATGTCGGCAATATCAGTTGGTTCTGTATATTTATTGCCATTGTGCTGTAACTCAGAGCAGATCTGAGTGTTGCCATTGAGATTCTTCACATAGCTATAGAATACTTTGTGGTTGTCTTTAAAATCAGTGGCGATTTTGTTTTCTTAACTATCTTTGGAGGATCTTATGAGGGATTTCAGCTTTTTACTGAGTCTGACCAGGGAATTCCTCCAATCATGGAATTTTACTCTTTTTTGCAACAGTTTCTTTCTTCTGTTGTACAGTTTGTTTATGGCAGGGGACCACCAGATTAGCTTCCTTTTTTGTAGGATAGCATCTTGGTTCTGTTAGGGATTGCATGATCCATGCACTTGTGTAAGTGCTTATAAAGTGCATTTTTGTAGGATTCAGAAGTCGTACCTCTATTGTCCATCTGCATGGGTGTTGTGAAGTTTGCCACTTATGTCTTAAAAAGCGTGAAGTTGGCTTTGGAGAAATTTTTTATGCTGGTTTCCCTAATGGGGGGTGGGGACGGGATGTGGATGTCTAGGGTGATTAGCTTGTGGTCGGATCTGACCAACTAGGAATTGACCTCTGGTGTGGAACACCGATTGCCCATGTTGGTAATGACCAGGTCTATGTTATTGCTTCCCCTGGTGGGGGTGTGGATAAGTTGATCCAAGGTGTTGGAAGTTATGAATTCCAGAAAACATTGAGCAAAAGAGTTGGTACATGAGTAGTTTTCCCAGTTAATGGGAGGTAGTTGAAATCGCCCATTATTAGGGTGTTAGGTTGTACCCTAATATTTTCCAGTGTATCAAGAAATGAGGAGTGGGAATCCTGGGGCATGGTGGGGGATCTGTAGCAAGCTACAATTTGGATTGCGGTCTTGCCCAGAGTTAGTTGCACTTGGATAATCTCAGATGCATTTTGCTGAGCAACTAGCCTAGAGGTGTGGATATCCTTAATGAATATGGACACGCCTCCTCCTTTAGTGTTTCGGTCCAGGTTAGGTGGCCGAAAGATGTGGTATGAGTTATAGCCTGGTAATGCAGGGGTGCTCTCTGGAGCCTTGAACCAGGTCTCTGTTACTGCACAAATGTCGATGTTCTCCATTTTAAGGAGTGCCTCCAGTGAGTGCATTTTGTTGTTTAGACTTCTAGCATTGAATAGCATTACCCTCAGATTTTGCTTGCTTGTACCTGTTACAGTGGTGAGTTTGTCATTTGAACCTTGCCAGAAAAAGGCACTATAGGGGTGGCACGAGCCTTAGCCAGTATCTGGAATCCCAAGGGAGACAGGTGCAGGCCATCTCTGGCAAAGCATCATGGTCTGCTGATCATGTCATCCCAGGCAGACAGATACTGGATCCCCTTAGAATGACACCAGTAGCTTAGCCAATTGTTGAAGTCAATCATTTTATCCTTGTACTGTGGTATCATTCTGGGTGATGGCAGGATGCTACTCAGGGCTATGGTCATACCTGACTGGCTACAAGATCGGAGAACTCTTCCATGTCTCTTTTCATGTGGTCCAGGGAGGTGGACAATGACAGAGTCATATTTGTACTTGTAAAGTGAACTGAGTGCATGCACTATGTGGCGTGAGTTTTATATATAGATATATATATGTATATATATATATATATATATATATATATATATATATATATATATATATATATATATATACATATATATATATATATATATATATATATATATATATATATATATATATATATATATATATATATATATATATATATATATATATATATATATATATATATATATATATATATATATATATATATATATATATATATATATATATATATATATATATATATATATATATATATATATAGATATATATATATATATATAGATATAGATATATATATATATATATATATACATAGATATATACATACACAGTGGATAGAAAAAGTATGCACAACCCTGTTAAAATGCCAGGTTTTTGTAATATAAAACAATGAAACCACAACAAATCATTTCAAAACTTTTCCCACCTTTAATGTGCCCTATAACCTGTACAATTCAATTGAAAAAAACAACAAATCTGTTATGGGAAAAATATAAAAAATAAAAAACATACAATAATCTGGTTGCATAAGTGTGCACACCCTTAAACTAATACTTTGGTGAAGCACCTTTTGATTTAATTGCAACATTCATTCTTCTTGGATACACATCACTCCCACAACAGCAAAAAACTAAATAAGTTGTAAGTCTAAAAATATTGTGCACACGAGCTTTTGTGTGGAATGTAAATCCTTCTATGTGGGAAGAACTACCCGCGAGTTATATAGAAGGATTTATGAGCATAAATACTCTGTTCAAACTGGGGATGAAAAAATGCATGGAGTAAACATTATAAGATGAATAAATGTAAGGTTGAGTTTAAACTTATAGTTTTGAAAGCACTTTACAATAGCCTTAATATTACAAATATTGAGGAAGAGCTAGGCTGGCTTGAATATTGTTGGCAAGTCAGGCTTAATACCTGCTTTCCACCAGGTCTCAACAATAGAGAAGAATTTGTAATGTACTTGAAAGGAAAAGGTTTAAACATTAGGAGATTGTTTAAGCACTTTTATATGTTTAATTATATTTTTTAGGAATATTTTTTTAAACTTGTCATGTGACTTTTCTTGATCATGTGATTTTTTTAGAATATGTAAAGTGCTAGGTGTGCTCAGAAAATTCTGAAGAAGTCTCAGAGTTAACTGGAGTGAGACGAAAGCGCTAACTGGGATTATCTGTCTTTGTATCTGTTCTACAATAAATTTGCTGTTGTTCATCTGGAGCTTGTGAACTTATTTTGGACTTCTTGGGTACACATCTGCCATCAATTAAAGAGATTCTGACTTTTTATATCCACTGTGTATCTATATATATATATATATATATATATATATATATATATATATATATATATATATATATGGGTCTACTTTGTTACGTTGAATTTCATTTCACCCCAACCACTTAGCTGAAAACTCAAATTACTGATAACTCATTTCACTGAATCTCATTTCACTGAACTGCAGTTAGTATATATGGCACTGTGTAGAGTACAGTAAAGCAAGTTCATAGGTTCGTAGGTTCATACTAGGCTATCTGCCCTAGGGCATTTATAAGCCTAGCCAGAGTGTGTTTGGTTTTCGCCACCCATTTTAAATTAATTTTGCTATGCCCTTTTTCGAGGTTAGCATACTGTGCCTCTGTCTAACAGTGACACAGAAGTGATACCCTGGGTAAACCTACGATCTCCCATCCACTCATCAAGATTCCTCTTGAAGAGAGTCAATGAGGGACTCTGCCTAACCTGGACTGGGATTTTATTCCAGAGTGAAGGGAGCCTCTGGGTTATGAATCTGTCCCTCCAGCATGTCCTATTTATTTCAGTGCTGAGGTTTAAGTCTCTCGAGCGCGTAGCTCAATGGGATTTGGATTTTCTGTGGTGCAGCATGTCCATTAATTTCGGGTTGGCCATGGCTTTATACATCAGTCACAGATCGCCTCTGAGCAGGTGGTATGCCACTGAGTAGAGCTGGAGTTTCTTTAACCGGGCAGCATATGGCATCTGTTTGAGCCCTTTGATCCTCTTGGTGAGGTACTTTTGGGGTCTTTCCAGTTGCTGCAGGTGTCTGGTAAGGTACATCCCAAAAGGGGCATTGTACTCAATTATGGGCCTGATGAGAGATGAGTAAAGAGGCACGATGACCTCCCCTGATCTAGATGTGAATCCCTTCATGATTAGGTGGGCTATATAAAATGTTTTTCTAACCACTTTGGCCACGTGGTTGTCAAATGAGAGATTGCTATCAACTTGGGTCCCCAGGTCCCTAATTACTTCTTCTATACTTAATGGATTACCACCTATGTGGTAATTTGTGGGCACTTTGTTTTTGCCAAAGGGGATGACTATACACTTTTTGGCGTTTAGCTTGAGGCCATGGCTCTGGCACCAGTTGTCTGTTTCTATGAGGCCCTTTTGGAGGATGCTTGTGTCAGCTGGAGAGTCGATTATGGCGACCAGTTTGCAGTCATCTGCGAACTTGGTCAGCCACAGTCCTTCCATGTTGCCCTGTACCTCCGAGAAATATATACCGAACAAGAGAGGTCCCAGGACTGAGCCTTGTGGGATGCCACTTGTAACTGGTTTGGAGTCTAACATGGCTCCAGCAATTCTAACCATGTGGGTTCTGTCCTTGAGCCAGTTTGCAACCCATCTAGTGACATAGGGGTTTATATTTAAGCTGGTGAGCTTATCTATAATGCCTGAGTGGGGTATTGCATCGAAGGCTTTTGCGAGGTCCAGGTAGGCTGTGTGGACCACCTTCCCCTCGTCAATGGCCTTGGTGACTGTTTCAAAGAAATCGACCAGGTTTAAGAGGCAGGATCTGCCCTTAACAAAGCCGAACTGGGTAGGATCCAGTGTCTGTAGGTCCCCAAAATCTTTATTTATGAGGTCCATGATGATCCTTTCCATAGCTTTGTAAATCGAGCTAGTCAAGCTTATGGGGCGATAGTTTCCAGGATCTGTTGAGGCACCACCTTTGTGGAGAGGGACCACTGTTGCTGTATGCCACTCTTTGGGTAAATATCCTGTAGTAAGGCTGAGATTGAATAGTAGTTTTATGTTTGGGTTTAGCTCTTCTTGGAGTTCATGTAGGATGCAGCCCGGGACACCATCTGGTCCCATCGATGCTGTGTTTTTTGCTTTGGAGAGTGCGGCTCTTACCTGAGCATCTGAAATGTCAGGGGGGCAGCACTCTGCTGGGATAGATATTTTCCCTTTTGGTGAGGAGGGGGGGAGAAGTTTGTGCTGAACCTGTCAGCTAGGATGTTGGCAATGTCTGTGGGTTCGGTGTATTTTTTGTCATTTTGGACTAATTCTGAGCATATCTGGGAATTCCCACCCAGGTTTCTAACATAACTAAAGAAAGCCTTGTGATTATCCTTAGTGTCCTGTGCAATTTTTCTCTCGACGCTGGCCTTAGACGATTTTATGAGTGCCTGTAGTTTTTTGCTAATACTGATCAGGGATGCCTTCCCTTTTTGGGAATTTGCTCTATCATGTAGTAGTTTCCTCCTTCTATTGTATAGTTTGTTTATGGCTGGGGTCCACCAGACAGGACGTCTGCCTTTGGAGGATTGGGTCTTGGTTTTATTTGGGATTGCATGATCCATGCATTCCTGAAAGTGTTCATAGAATGCGTTTATAAAGGATTCTGCGGTCTGGGCCATATTTTCCACAGGCCCGGGGGCTTTGAAGGATTCCACCTTGGTTTTGAGGAGTGTGAAATTTGCTTTAGAGAAGTTTTTCACTGTGGTTTTCTGGGCAGGGGGTGGGGTCGGGATGTGAATATCCAGTTAGATTCGTTTATGGTCTGATCTTACCAGTGAGGCATACACTTCTGGTCTGGAGCATAGAGTCCCCATGATGGTGATGATCAGGTCCAGTATGTTTTCCCCTCTTGTGGGAGTGGTAACAAGTTGTTCCATAGCATTTGAGTTTATAAATTCTAGGAACCTTTGGGCTAGGGTGTTGGAGCTAGAGTAATGCTCCCAGTCTATGTTTGGGTAGTTGAAGTCGCCCAATATAATGGTGTTTGGAGAGACCTTCATATTTTCCAGTGTTATCAGGATGGCCAAGTGGGGTTCCTGGGTTTGGGAGGGTGGTCTGTAGCAGGCTATAAACTGGAAGGCAGTTTTACCCACTGTTAGTTGCACATGGATAGTCTCTGATGCTTTGTGCTGTGCCACCAACCTGGAGGTGTGGGTATCTTTGACGAAAATTGATACTCCCCCTCCTTTTGTGGTTCGGTCCAAGTTTTGGGGCCTAAAAGCATGGTATGAGGTATAACCTGGTAGTGCTGGGGTGCTCTCAGGAGCCTTGAACCAGGTTTCTGTTACTGCACAGATATCGATGTTCTCCATGCTAAGGAGAGTTTCGAGTGCGTGCATCTTGAGGTTTAGACTTCTGGCATTGAGTAGCATTACTCTTAGTTTCTTATCCCTTGTGATACCTATGGAGGTGGGTTTGTCTTTTGAGTCTTGCCTAAAAAATACACTATGGGGATAGCAACAGCCTTTGCCAATATCCGAAAGCCCAGGGGTGACAGGTGCAAGCCGTCCCTAGCGAAGCATCGTGGCTTGTCGAGCATGTCATCCCAGGCTGGCAGGCATTGGATCCCCTTTGAATGACACCAATACTTAAGCCAATTGTTGAAATTAATCATCTTGTCTTCATATTGTGGCATCATTCTTGGTGAGGGTAAGATGCTACTCAAGGTCAGGGTCATACCGGCCTGGGCTACATGCTCAGAGAGCTCCTCTATGTCTCTTTTCATGTAGTCCAGGGAGGTACATCTCAGGTCATTCCCACCAGCATGGACAATGACTGAGTCATATTTGTACTTGCCTTGGAGTGACCTGAGTGCTTGTGTTATGTGGCAGATCCTAGCACCCGACAGGCAGCTCACCGTGACCTTCTCCTTGTTCAGCCTGGTGAGCGGGACGTCAGTGTGCCTGACGATAGAGTCACCTATTACAAGAGTATCAGGTGCGTTGTTTAGCCTTAAGGGCTGTGACTGTTAGGCACACTGGCTTTGTGAGCTATGTGTTGCACGTGTTTTGTTTTGGGGTAGTGGTTGCTTGGGTGTCTGCTTTGGAGGTCTCTGCTGCTTAGGCAGATTTTTATTTAGAACCTCCAAGTATGTTTTTGTGTGTTTATGTGTTTGGTTTGCTGTCATGGTAAAAGGTATATACCCTATTCCCCACTGTAGTGCAATCCTGGAGTTAGTATATATAGTACAGGGGGGGGAGTGTAGCCCCCCATTTAGTTTGAGTACATATTGTCTTCTGGAGACAGTTAGTCTTTGGTGTTGTAACTATGCATGTCTGTTGTTTAAAATGTATTGTTTTGAAGTTTTTCGTAAAATAGAATATAAAACAAACAAGGTGAGTGGCTATGCATTCCAAACCCCCCCCCCCAACTATATATATATACTAACTCCAGGCTCACACTACAGTGAGGAAAAGGGCATATACGTTTTACTTGCCTTACAGTACTCTACACAGTGCCATATATACTAAGTTCAGTTCAGTGAAATGAGATTCAGTGAAATGAGTTTTCAGTAATTTGTGTTTTCAATAATGTGGCCGGGGTGAAATGAAATTCAGTGAAATGAGATTCAATAAATATACACACACACACACACACACACACACGCACACACACACACACACACACACACACACAAAAAACACATAAGTTCTACATTGTGTGTGTGTGTGTGTGTGTGTGTGTGTGTGTGTGTGTGTGTGTGCAGGGCACACTTGTTTTTCTTGAGTGGTCATACAGTAGATATGTGCACAGTTAGAGAATTAAAACAAGCAAATCTACTGCAACTATCCAAAATTTCTGTTTGCAAATGCCCTTAATTTAATAAAAGCTGTACTTTGATAGTAGTGTACAGATATAGCACAGTTCATTAAAGTCAATGCCAAATTTAGCTTTGAATGACTGGGATACTTCTGATTTTGCCTCAGAATTTTTCTCTGCTCAATTTACAATCTCTGATTATCTGCAGTTTTGCCCTGGCTGCCCTTTTACAGGAAACATCCTAGTGCATCACAGATAGTAATCTTACTGGAAATAAAAGTAACGAGAGCATTCTCTAACCTGGCAGCAATCCAAGAGCTGCCAAGGATGCCGTATAGGCAATCTCTGTGCTTTAGCATTCCAATTAATAGATGCCATTCTCATCCTACACGCTGTAGAGAAGAACACAGCATTCCTCAATGCCCTGCTGGAAAGCCATTCAGCCAAATACCAAGCATGCAACAAAAAAATGATCAGATCTATAAATGTTGGTCGATACCATCAAGTGCACACATGTAACAAGTATTACTGTCCTACCAGGACCCCACTGGATGGTATTTGTGAATTGCAAAAGTTATTCCTCCCTGAGCTGTCATTTAGTATGCTAGGTTTTACAAACTGAATGTATTTTTGGACACCAGTGGTCTGAAGGATAGACAAGAACATGGCTTCATAAAACAAAAATCTTGTTAATCCATTCTGATGTAGTTCCATGAATGGGCACACCTAAGAGAGAAGAAGAAAACCTGGTTGATGTGGAACACTTGGATTTTTGCAAGGCCTCTGATAGTGTGGCACACAATAGATTGATGCTAAATCTAAATGGCATGGAAAAGACCTGAGCTGATAAAGCAGATTGTGAACTCACTAACACCAAGATAAAGACGGAGAGCGAGAAAGAGCAGGTTACAGTGGCTAGCAGGAATCTCTTTAATGAGAAGTTTGTAACCATGGAATGTTGACGGGCTCATTATTAGGAGCAGTACTGTTTAGCTTATCCATGTTGAATACAATGAGTGGATCGCTGTTTTGCTGATAGTACTATGACTGGTAAACTACTTAGATATGGGGGAGAGACTTCTAGTGAGACCTGCTAAAGGTTTCTAGACTAGAAAGACAGATAGATGGCAGCTGGGATGTAATGCAAAAACACTACAAATTATGAACAGGAGAGGGCAGAAGCAAAGTACAAACTACTGTGCATATATTTAAACATGACTGAAAAATAAAAAAAACATTCAGGAATCATCATCACACCTAAACTCAGTCACACTACTAGCCTGCGATGCAGGTCAGTAGGATGGTGGGTTATTGTATGATAATGGAGTGACTCAAAAACATCACAGTTACTCTACTTTACATTAAAGTGTTTAAGCCATGGCTGGAATACTGGAATACTGGAACACTGCAGGCATTACAGAGAGAATGATACTGAAGTGGTAGACAGTACTGCAAAAAATGAACATCAAGGTAGTGAATGGGGAGGAGAGACAAGGGCATTAGGAAAGGTGACAGACAATGGGCATGTCAATCTGTAATGAAAAGGAAGAAGGAAACAAATCTTGTCACAGTCAGAGTTATGACAAAAGTGCAGATACAAAGCAAAGGCATGACAGACAGTTGGAAGAAATTAATTGAATCTGCCTTAAGGATGCATTTTTTAACCAAAGTAGGTGGGAGGATACTTGATAATGGATGTTGTTTTTAATAAGGCCTTACAGACCTTAAGGGAAGCCAGGGAGATTGAGACCAGCTCTTAAAGAAAACTGGAAATAGACAACAAATGGACTTTGACAGAAGAATAAATGAGATCAGAATCAAATGTCACGGAATAGTCAACGTACTGTGTTTTCACACCCAGACTGAGCCAGTAATAGGTCATCAGCCCTTCTCAGTATGGAGAACATCGATGTCTGTGCTGTAACTGAAACCTGGTTCAAGGCTCCTGAGAGCACCCCGGCACTATTAGGTTTTACCTCATATCATGCGTTTCGGCCCCAAAACCCGGACCACACCACAAAAGGAGGGGGTGTATCCATATTCATAAAGGATACCCACACCTCCAGGTTGGTGGCAACGCACGGCTTCGAAACCATCCAGGTGCAACTAACTATAGGCAAAACTGCTCTACAAATTGTAGCATGCTACAGGCCACCCTCTCAAACTCAGGAACCCCACACAGCCTTCCTGAAGACACTGGAGGGTATAAATGTATCTCCAAACACCATCATATTGGGTGACTTCAACTACCCGAATATAGACTGGGAACATTACTCAAGCCCTAACTTTCTAGCCCAACGGTTCCTGGAGTTCATAAATTCAAATGCCATGGAACAGCTAGTCACTGTTCCCACAAGAGGAGAAAATATACTAGATCTCATTGTCACAAACATGGGGACAAAATGCTCCACACTGAAAGTATATCCCTCATTGGTGAGATCTGATCATAAACTAATCTCACTGGAAATCCACATCCCGCCCCCACCCCAAACAAAAAAGACCATAGTGAAGAACTTCTCTAAAGCAAACTTCACACTACTCAAGACTGGTGTGGTATCCTTCAAGGCCCCTGAGCCAGAGGAAACCACAACCCAAGCTGCGGAAGCCCTTATAAATGCCTTCTATGAACACCTCCAGGACTGCATGGATCAGGCAATCCCAAATAAAACCAAGACTCTTTCCACAAAGGGCAAACGTCCAGTCTGGTGGACCCCAGCCATTAACAAACTTTACAATAAGAGGAGAAAGCTATTACATGATAGAACAAAATCCATAAAAGGGAAGTCACCCCTGATCATTATTAGTAAAAAATACGAGCACTCATAAAATCAACTAAGGCCAATTTTGAGAGAAAAATTGCCATGGATTCAAAGGACAATCATAAGGCCTTTTTCAGCTATGTTAGGAACCTGGGTGGAAGCTCCCAGATATGCTCAGAATTAGTCCAAAATGATACAAAAATCACTGAACCCACAGACATTGCCAACATACTGGCAGACAGGTTCAGTGCAAACTTCACCCCTCTCCCCTAAAGGAGAGATAACTATCCCAGCCGAGTGTAGCCTCCCGGACATCTCAAATGCGCAGGTGAAAGCTGCTCTCTCTAAAGCTAAAAACACAGCATCAATGGGACCGGATGGTGTCCCCGGCTGTGTGCTACACGAGCTAAATGAGGAATTAAACCCGCACATAAGGCAGCTGTTTAATCTCAGCCTTACCACAGGATATGTGCCCAAGGAGTGGCGTCGGCAACTGTGGTCCCACTCCACAAAGGCGCCTCTTGGACCCTGGTAATTACCGCCCCATAAGCTTAACAAGTCTAGTCTGCAAAGCTATGGAGAGGATCATAATGGAGCTCATAAACAAAGATATAGGGACTTGCAGACATTGGACCCAACCCAGTTTGGCTTTGTCAAGGGAAGATCATGCCTTTTGAACTTGGTTGACTTCTTGAAACAGTCACCAAGGCCATTGATGAGGAAAGGCAGTCCATACAGCCTACCTTGACCTTGCAAGGCTTTCGACACAATACCCCACTCGGGTATTGTAGAAAAACTTACCAGCTTAAATGTAAACCCATATGTCACAAGATGGGTTGCCAACTGGCTTAAGGACAGAACCCACAGAGTTAGAGTTGCTGGCGCTGTGTCAGACTCCAAGCCGGTCACAAGTGGTGTCCCACAGGGCTCGGTCCTTGGCCCCCTATTGTTTGGCATCTACTTCTCAGAAGTACAGGCCAACATGGGAGGACTTTGGCTGACAAAGTTTGCAGACGACTGCAAACTGGGCGCCATAGTGGAAAGTGCATCGGACACGGATATCCTTCAGAAGGGACTCACGGAAACAGATAGCTGGTGCCAAAGCCATGGCCTGAAGTTAAACACCAAAAAATGTATAGTCATACCCTTCGGGAAAAACAAGGTAACCCCAAGCTTACCATATGGGTGGCAGTCCCCTAGGCACAGAGGAGGTTATCAGGGACCTGGGGACCCAGGTTGACAGTGGCCTTTCTTTTGACACTCACGTTGCTAAAGTGGTTAGAAAGACCTTCTACATTGCCCACCTGATCATGAAGGGATTCACATCCAGATCTAATGAGGTCATTGTTCCCCTGTACTCTTCACTTATCAGACCAATGATCGAGTACAATGCCCCATTCGGGATGTATCTCACCCGACATCTGCAGCAATTGGAGAGACCCCAAAAGTTCCTCACCAAAAGGATAAAGGGACTCCAAAATCTGTCATATGCTGCCAGATTGAAGAAACTCCAGCTCTATTCAGTCGCATACCGTCTGCTCAGAGGTGACATGTGCCTGACATACAAGGCCATGTCCAACCCAGAATTAATGGACATGCTCCACCTCAAAAAATCCAAATCCACCAAAACCACTAGAGCAAGCGACTTAAACCTTAGCACGGATATAAATAGGACGTGCTGGAGGGATAGATTTATCACTCAGAGACTCCCTATGCTGTGGAATAAAATCCCGGTCCATGTGAGGCAGAGCACCTCGCTGACTCTGTTCAAGAGAAATCTAGACCTGTGGATGGGAGATCGTAGGTTTACCCCGGGAATCATCTCTGTGTTACTGCTGGACAGAGGCACAACAAACTAATGGGCACAGTATATAAGGGGTGGCGTAAGCCACAAAAATTTGGGCTAGGCTTATAAATGCCTTAGGGCAGATAGCCTAGTATAAACCTATGAACCTATGAACCTATGAATCAGTGGATCAGCACTCTATTCTATCTAGATAACTAGGTTGATTTTTATAGGAAAACTCTCAAAACTCCTCAGCTCTGTCTAGCAGTAAGTGTAGAGGACTAAGGCTCTGAATTGTTAATGAGCTACTTCCTGTAACCAAAAAGCACAGGGTTTGAGTCCTTCTACATCCAATTGCGTACTTTGTGACTCCAGACAAGTCACTTGACCCTGAAAAGGGGCACTTCCATCCAGTGGGTTTACCCAGTTAACAAATGTGTAAATGAAAAAAACTCTTTCAACAATAGTTTAAAAAAAAAAAACAAGATAGGAAGAGGAGAAATAATATGAACTTGTAATACTAAAAAATGTGGCAAAATCCACAAACAATAGCCCTTCACCATTTTTTAAGACCAAAAGGTGCAGTATAGAAGATCTGGAGAAACAAGTCACCAAGGCGCACAACTGGAAAATGATGGAGCTCCAAACATCTTAGGGAAATTTTCTTTGCTGAGTCATCCTAAAGCCTGCAGCATCAGTCCTTACACCCTTAGATGATGATTGATAGCTTATACAGTAAATGTGAAATCTTATGTTATAGAGTAAAATTATTTTTTAAACACAATCCACTTTTATTTTAACTTCCAGTTCAGCAATGATCTTAACTAAATCCAGACACAATAGTTATAGTAAAAAGAATTTTAGAAGTTGTATATTACAAGAAAAATGTAAAATATGCAGTTAAAGTATGAGGATCTTCTGTTTTGTTGTTAGCAGTATATTGCTGAAACATTTATGTATTATTTATTTATTTTATGCTATTTTAGTTTATTTTTGTTAACCAGCTTAACTTTGCTGGGCCATTCCCATTTCCAAAAGGGAATCCATGGGAAAAAGCTCTTAACAAGGGAGAACAGTGCACTATGTATGAGAAAACATATTATACAAAAGTATTATATACACTATAATACACGCAAGACAATGCTTAAATAAAATTTGCACTGCCTTATAACATGAATATGAATCTTGATTAATAACTGAGAAAGTAAAACAGTAGAACTAACTGAGAAATATTGACAAGGACAATAAGTTAACACAGATGACTGGCAGACATTTCATTTATTTCATTTAGAGGCTGAAAAAGAGACGATGCATTTATAATGAAAAACTATTTGCTTATGGCGGTTATACATATCTTCCAACCATAATGTACACATAACGATAGGAAGCTACAGTCATGGTTGATAAGAAATAATGTGGCACCTCTGGGAGGTAGCCAGAAAATAAGAAATTTCTTAACATATTTTATAACACTAATTTACTGACATATGACTGGAATAAACTCACAGGAGGCCAGAGGAGTGGAATTACATGACACAGCAGGTGTTTAGTAACATAGCTCAACAGTACGTTAGTTGCTACTAGTGCATTTATGTAATAAGCAGGTGACAGGGTATATAATTATTACACAGTAATTGGAAACTTAGTATATGTGACATTACCTTCAAACACAAACAAGGAAAATATAATTAGTGATTACAGTTACACATACTCTTAACTATCATACTATATTTATTCTTTGGTAAAATGTTTATTGAGCTTTTAATATTTTTTTAAATAAAAGTTTAAGAAAACTCTGGAAACAGACACAGGAGCATTGGCAAAAGCCAAGTGTAAAGGTATATGTTATGTTTTTTAAACTCCTGACACTAATGATAATACAATCAATCAGACTGCACGACACTTCTATCTAAACAAACAGAAGTTATGATAAGGGCCCACCCACAGCAGGCCAGACCAATGAAGCAAATCACCAAGGAGATCTGCCCTGACAGTGACCTACACTGCATGTAGTCCTCTAGAAACAAGCACATAGCACTACTCCCCAGACCTACTATGGCATGTGCGTCAGGGTAAGACAGCATACATGTGAGATCAATGGGTTATTTAAGGTAAATAGCTGCAAGTCTCACCTGTTTTAAGAGTATCCACTCAAGATATTCCCTTTATTTGTGGAACCTCTGCTATACTCCTGTACCTCTGTAACACCCGCTATGTACTCTGAACAAATTCTGTAAAATTTCAGTAACCCTCATAAGTGCATTACTGTTTCCGATACTGATTCACTGATGTGTGACTACTGTGAATGTTTACATTTTCTTTTCACTGTAAACTGTCTGTTGCTTCTTGCATTTGTAAGCAGCAAATTACACATTGTGTATCGGCATAAAATTCTGGAAAGAGGTAAGTGAACAACTGGACAGTGATAAAATACGCATATAGTATGGGGAAGCGTGAATAGTTTTGCATTGTCTGCATTCTAATTTTTTCTCATATTTTACTGTAGTAGAGAATCCCTACTCCAGATTTTGTTATACTTCCTACAAAATTATCTTTTCTTTCCTTTTCTCATTTGATCTGCACTCCATTCATGTTCACTTTTTTTATTCCAGTTCTTTCTTTTCAGAGTTATTCAGGACCATTTAACTCTTCTCAGTCTTTCTACCTACATGAAATCTGCATTGGTTGCTTCAAACTCTGGTAACAGACTACGTTCCTACATGTAGCTTCAATAAAAGGAAAACACACTGCTGTCAGTGAGTGGTGCAGCAGATAATGCTGCCATCTCACAGCAAGAGGTTCCCTGGTTCGATTCTTGGCTAGGGTACCCTCTGTGTGGAGTCTGCATGTCCTCCCTGTGTTCGCGTGGGTTTCTTATTGATACTGTGGTTTCCTCCCACCTTCCAAAGACATGCAGTAGGTGGACTGGACACTCTAAATTGGTCATAGATGTGAGTATGTGGTGTGGAAGAACCACTGCATCAAGGCTAGCCGCCCAGCAATGTAAACGTTGGCTCTAGATGATTGGCACTGTTGATGACACCCCAACCCCATGTGCAAAAATGTGAAAAGGAGTTGTGGATGGATGAATTGCTGTCAGTGGCACTCATCCTTTTATGCTCCTCCCACTTTTTTTGGTAAAAAGTCAGTTCCCACTAATTACCACGTCGATGGGAGCCCACTGAACACTGAAGGTGTGATATAGAGATCTGGGCTCCCAGGTTGACTGCAACCTCTCCTTCGATGACCACATTGCCACTGTGGTCAAAAAGTCTTTTATGTGGCACATCTCATAACCAAGGGTTATGCATCCAGGATGAAAGAGGTCATCATCTCTCTCTACTCATCCCTCATTAGACCAATCATCAAATATAATGCCCCATTTGGCATGACAACAGACACCTGCAACAGCTGGAGAGGCCACAGAAGTACCTCATGAAGAGGATCATAGGCCTTAAACATATGTCCTAGATGGACAGACTCAAGAAATGTCAGCTATTCTCTGTCTCTTATTGCCTACTTAGAGGTGATCTCTGCTTGACATACAAAGCCATGTCCGACTCAGCCCTGCTAGAAATGCTACACCTAAAGAAATCCCAATCCCTTCGCACCACACGCTCCAGCGATCTCAACCTCATCACCACAATCAACAGAGCATGCTGGAGGGACAGGTTCATCACCCAGAGACTGCTCATACTCTGGAACAAGCTTCCTATTCTTGTCAAGCAGAGCACCTCACTGGTCCTCTTCAAGAGGAACTTTGATGAGTGGATGGGTAACAGAAAATTCACCCCGGGGGTCACTCCAGAGATTCTACTGGATAGAGGCACTGGGAGCTAACGTCGGGCAGTACAATGACAGGGCACTTTTATGGGCTAGGCTTGTGAAGGCTCCAGAGCTGTTAGCCAAGTACACACCCATGAACCTATGAACAAACTGTATATAATAAATACATGTTCATTATTTAGAGAAATTTATGGTCATTCATCTTTAAATACCCAGGTAAGAAAATGTGCACAAGTTATACTTGCACCTTTCAGGAAAAAACTCTAAATGCACTTGAATTCTAATTCTTTCCTCAGAGGATCAACTAACATCAGACAAGTTATGCCCCAAGGCTACCTGTCAAAGGCCGGCATTCTCCCAAAATGCTTTCAGAATCACCTTAACATTTTTAAACCAAAAAGACTTCAGTTTATGCTTAAACACATTTATTTTAGCAGATATTAACTTATTTATTGCATACTGCTCACTGGGACTGAGCCTTGAGCCATTTCACTAAGAAGACCATAGCAGCAGCAATCATTACATAAAGCACTGTATAGTATGGAGCAAATTCAGAGCATATTTTATAACACTGTGACTTAACTCTGCATGATCTTCTGCATTTCCTCTGAGCCCCTAAATCATAAATCCCCTTGCCCATAAATCATTTCTCAGTGTCTGGCAGATGGTGAGAAGTGGCAAGTCTTATCATGTATCAATAGGGAGGTATTTCTACATATAGCCTGCATTCTTCCACAAGTCCTCCAGTAATGACTGGAGTTGGCTCAGTGGCACTTGTATACTTACTCATGCATTTGAGTGACATCACCTGGAACCATAGTTCCTATGTAGCACATTACTCAGTCAGCTTTCACTAATGCCACCAGGGATTCTACTGGTCATGCCTTCTATTAGGACTTACCAACATCCCTTTCCCTGAGATAATTAAGCAGACACTGCCATATCCTTCCTCCCACTCCTAGGTCAACCCTCCAGCAGCCAAGCTGTTATTCTATCTCAGGTCACCAGACATCCAGGTGGAAGCTCTACATGAGACACAGTGTATGTAGTAAAATCAGAATTCAAAGGTGGTGATTACAAGCATGGTGAGTGTTTATATAATGCACCAGTACCTGATAGATAATTTCTTTGCATGATACAATACAGATTACGAAACATCAATTATGCTTGGGCATTATTTATACAAATGCATGCAAGCATAAGGAATTTGGATAGTATACTTCTCATATCAAGTTTATTTAAATAATAAGGCATTCAGTAGAAATTATGTTGATGGTGACAGCGAGACATGAATTTCACTTATTAGAGAGTCACTTTATTTTACCAGTGACTCTGTGAATAAGATCTCTGCCTCACAGTTCATTGGTGTGGGGTTCATTCTTGACTTTTTGATGCTGTCTGTTAGGAGTATGCTTATTTTTTTCCCATGTCTGCATGGGTTTTTACTGCGGATTCTGCTTTCTGCCAGCCTCACCAAAACATGCTGTTTGAATGACTACTCTAAATGATCCACATATTTTTCATTTCATTGTGGCCTTTATCATGGCTAAAACTGGTAAACAAAGGATTAGTTCATGTTCCTAGTTAATAAATAAATATATATATATATATATATATATATATATAAATATATAAAACACTGCTGTGATGATAACTGCTATGATTCCATGTTTACTATATTTTAGGTCTAGGGATAGTACATTCTGTTTAAAATGTATTTAAGGTCAATATAAAAAAGTAAAAAGAATTATAATTTATTTATTTATTGGCATTTGTTTACCGGGATAGTCCACTGTGCCGTGAAGAGCCCATTTTCAGTGGAGGTCCGGTGAGAAAAGCTCCATAAGAAAACAATTAAACAATATGTACTGCATGAAATTTTACAAAATTTTCTTAATTAGAATTTACATAGAAATATGAGTAAAGGCTAAACAATATCAACTAATTCTAGCCAAGTTACGAGAAATATATTACAGAAAATTAAGTATAAATACTGATAGGAATTAGTAAAAGCATGGAGTACAACAGAGAGAATAATCTTGTTGAGAATAAGAATAAGAAGAATATTAGTAATAGCAAAAAGCTAAATAAAGAGTAAGAAGGAATAGTCCAAAAGGATATTATAATAGTCTGTCGTGTTATGTTTTGTCCACAGCTAAAATCTTGTGCAAACATATATCAACTCTGAGATCACACAACAGTGGGGAAAGGACAAAGTCCTAATTCCCACTGCACGACAATCTCATTTAAAGTAATGTCAATACACCGTGATCCTCTGAATATTCAATCTCTTGGTCTGGCAATAAAAATGATGACTGTTAGACTAATTACAGTAATGCCATATGTGTGTGTGTGTGTGTGTGTGTGTGTGTGTGTGTGTGTGTGTGTGTGTGTGTATGAATGTATATATATATATATATATATATATATATATATATATATATATATATATATATATTATATACATGTATACACACACACACATATATATAGTATGGATCTACTTCTAAACATAGAACCTCATATAACCCAACTTCATTTCAGCAAGAAGAAAACAGTGAAAGCTGAAATACCCAAACAACAAAATTTTACCAGGGTAAGTAAACACTTGCCCAAACTTACACTAAACACACACCAAAGTAAGTAAAACCCACCTAGGTGTCTTGACTGATGTCTTATAAGTACAGCTAACATGACTCAATCCAGCCTAAATGTACTCAAGACAATAGCCCCACATGACCCTAAGTACATGTGGTCATTTGGTACAAAACACAAATCAATACTTGCTGAAGGAATGGAATAAGCCCAAGGCCCTATATATTATGTATCACATCAGCTAAACACTAGTATGTAAATGCACAAGTGGTATGAAGCCAAAGTATGAGTGTAAGTATAAGCGTGTGTGTGTGTGTGTGTGTGTGTGTGTGTGTGTGTGTGTGTGTGTGTGTGTGTGTGTGTGTGTGTGTGTGTATGCCCTTATACAGAGTCACACATACACGCACATATATATTCCCCCACAAGCATACGTACATGCCACACAAGACATGTATCTCTCTATGCTCTACTTTGTAAAACACAATAATACACTATTATGTTGTAGTATTTTTAGTATCAATAATAAAGTTATAGTTGAAGGATGCCATCAGAGTGGAATCTCTTAGGAGTTTATTGGGGGTGCTACTTGAATCAGGGATGTAGAAGTAAGATCGATGCAACCATTAAGTAAGGTACAGTGTATGTGAACTCTAATACCTCACTTCATATTTTTTTGGCTTTGGAAGAAACTCTAACTGATGTTACTGCAGTTTTTGCAGTTATTTTTAAGAGCTCATTCAAAAATTACAAATGAACAAGTTGTAAGAGGTCCCACTCAAACAGGGGTCCCTCAAGGCTCAGTCCTTACCCCTGCTGTTTTCTCTTTTTATCAATGACCAACTGCCCCTTGCATCTCAACATATGCATGCTGATGACCTTCTGCTACTTCAGTCCAGTAAACAGATCACCTCCATTCAACAAAAACTGCAAGGAAGTTTCACTAAGGTATGCAACTAGACACATAACAATAAACTGATAATCAACCCACTCAAATCAAATGTCACAATCTGTGAGACCCCGTAAAATTTAGCAACAACTCTATTATCCCATCAGACATAATGGGAAACCTCCTGTCCAGATTTATGTCATATATTTTTTGTGTATTCCTCATAAAAGGTGAGGTTTTCAGGCAAATCACTGAGGATTGAAGCCACTAAATAATGGCATACAATTCAGTTTCAGACTTCATATCTTTCAAAAATACATTCTAACACAAACCTTATTATTCTAGCAACTTTCTAAGTTTAAAAGAGCAATATATAAAATCTGTACCTATTTTTGGGCCTTTGTCCCTCCATTATTTCAGGCTTTGCCTGGATTTCTTGAGCTAAGAGGTGAGCAATATGCTCTTTACTCCATCTGCATGTAGGGCTTTAGCAGGAAATGTCATTATCCCAACACTGAATATGGACTCCCCTGAATAACTTATCACTCTAGTTCAAACAGACATAAAATACATGCAGTTGTAAAGCAAACTTGCAGATCTGTTTTGCTTATAGACCTGAAAATTCATTAACTGCCAACTACTAGAGTACTTCAACTAACTGCCTGTTAATGAAAGACCAACACTCTTGTTTAGTTCACAGACTTTCAAAATACTAAAAATGGAACACTGCCCACCCTTAAAAACAAAACTGTCAATTAGACCACAAAACTATGCATTAAGGTATGATCAGGAGAAAGTTCTAGCACTTTCTATCTACAGGAGAAAGGACATTATCACAACTGGGTTAAGCCACAGGTGAGAATGCAAACCAGTCTGGAACTGCTCAAATCAAAACAAAGGGAGCATTTCTTTTAGGAATCTGAATGCTCATGACACAAAGAAAAGGGATAGTCTTCAAATGTCATACTATAGTCACATACACTGCCTGTGCTGCCTCAGACTATCAGCTTAACTGAATGAGTTGCATTACAGCTACACTGTATTATCTTAAAATATTGTACATATTGTCTAAACAAAGCGTATTGTTATTTACTTGTATTTTGTTAACAACTTTATTCTTGTCTTAATTTTATATAGGCTTACTTATGCCCTTTTGACCAGGGTTGTGGCTGAAAAGGATCTGGTAACCAGTTCACTTACCTGGAAATCAAAATTAAAAATGTAATGAAAGCTGGAGGTCAAAGATGCAAGAGATTATGCAATTTAGCACACAGCAAAACTGTGGAAATATGACTGCCTGGAGCTCATTATTTGTATTGCAATACATTGCTGGATACAGGGCTGAAGTACAACTATGGAGTAGAAGCCTGTTAATTTGGTTTCCTATTACAAAAATGACTGAAAAATAAGATGCAAATCTCTGTATTTATGAATATTCAGTGCTGGATGGCTGTGCTCCTGTACAACTCTATATGATATCTTTACCCCCTTAGCCGCTTATCTTTCAAAATACACTAACTCTAGCCTCACTATACCTTGGAGTAAAGTGAAACTGACATTAAAAGTATTTGCAAACCCTGGAATTCACTAATAACAATTTGGAATTCCAGACTTCACATATGCAGTCTATAACAACACAAGCACCCTCTTGGACCATGTCTGAAATGCTGATTTAAGGCATGAGGCCACACAGTATAGCTTTAAGAGTACTGTTAGACAGGGACGTGACTGAGTCATGTGATCATCGGGCAGTTGTAAGCCACAAAGCTAGCAACATGTCCATCTCATGTCTCTCCATTTAGTAGGCCTATGTATACTGTTGTACATGTTATAGTAATGCGTTGTTTACAAGCTGAGTCAAGAAATCCCAGCAGAGTCAAAATAAAAACAAGGACTGGTGCCAGAAGTAGATTGGCAGTGAAAGTTTTGTAAGAAAATGAACTTCCACCAGAAGGGATGATACTGACAATAATGTTTTACAATGGTAGCAATAGTCATTGTGTTTGCCCTAGACCATACACAGACAGCAAATGCACACAGTTCCTCTGATTACTCCAGCTGGAATGTCCTTTTGCTTTAACTGATAGGTATGTTGCAGAAAATAGCTAGATAAGCTTTATTATATACCCAGATAAGCTCTGTTATTTCATTTTTACAGTCTGCAGTGAAATATTTAATATTTTATTAGCAAAACAACAAGCCCCCTTGCTTGCAAAATGATGAAAATATGTATTTTCATTGTGTTATGTGCATGTAATCATCTCTTCAGTTTTTGGAAATATTTTTTTATTTTTCACTTAGGACAATTCAACTACCACCAACTCTGAAACTGCAATGGGAACCAGAAAAAAAAATGGATGTCCTGGATCCAAAGACCTCAGATGTGTCTCATTGCAAGTTGCTTCAGTGACAAACCTGTGAAAGTCATTTTTCTTCATATTGCTGGTAACTAAGTCATCAATATATTTAATACTTTTACTTTAAGGAAACAGAAAGCAGTTTGGCAGCATTGAAAACTATATTCCAGGTATATTGTAAGCCAAAGAATACATGTCAAACATTTTATTTTTTATTCATAGCCAGAGGGATACAATACTATTCATACATCAGTAACTGATTCGTGAAGTTGGCTGTAAGAATGTGAATTTAGAGAGCTATATGATTCTCTGATCAGAGACTGAAATGTTTGTGGCATAAGTGAAGGCAGGCTATTAAGACAATCAAATGCAACACTTAAAAATCTTTTTACGTCTGTCAAGCAAGTAAACTGTCAAATTTGCAGCCAAAATTATTGTTTGACACAAACCTGGAGTAAAAGCAAAAATATGCAACAAGATTATGTAAATAATAAAAAAATAACTATTGGAACTATAAGTAGCAGGAAAATGCTTTGCCCAAGATGGTGTCTAGTAGTAAATGAGATGCAAGGAACCACAACCAGTCTTAAGTCTGGGGATGTTGCAAGAAAACAGGCAGTGAGAACCAAAATCATAAACTAATATGTGTGATGCAATGGATAGTTACATGAGAACATCCTTCAAGAGAAAAAAGCACAGGAAACAGAAAACAAATATGTTAGAGACATGATACGAAATCTGAAGTGTAAGAAGGTACTGTGCAAATGACTTCTGTGAAATATATGCAGTGTGATAGTAGCTGTGGGTATAATCATATGGGCAGCATTTTATCAGCAATTCTCCCATACTGAGCTAGAGCAATTAACCCTCCCCCCATTTTTAACATTATTAATTAGTTTATGAACTGTTTCTTACAGGTAGAGTTTGAGCTTTTTTCCTCTGAATACTTCCCACGCTAACGTTGCACTACTGAACAGATAACCAACCATAGTGAAATTTTTAAAGAGTAACAAATCCCAACTCATTATCACAGTCAGCAACTTTTTTTCATTTTTTTAAAGTTTGTTATTACCAGCATCAAACTTATCAATCTAAAAAGCTTTTTTAACAATCTCCCTTTTGTGCTTTAACATTAATCTGTTCAAATCTTCAGCATTAACTTGATCTACATATAAGGTTTTTTTTAATACGACATTCTACCAGATGGGATAGTGTTTGCTTCCATCTCCTCCTCACTTTGTCAGGGTTTACACCCTTCCCAGAGTGCTTTGCCCTCTTCAAAATGCTTCTCATGGGACAAGCGACATTTTAACATTAGAATAGACAGGTCTTCTTTCTGACACGTCTGAGGAACAGTATGCACACCATCTAAACAACTTTTAGCCCAAATGCTATATACTTTTGTGTTTTTTCATCTCGAAGAGCAGAAAACATGTAACAATAACATTAAGTTAAATATACTTCTGCATACACTAAGATATGGAATTATAATGCTGCTTAACTGTGTGTAAAGCACACTCATACTTGTACCTTGTAACTATACTCTGCTGGCATTTTCTTGCTTAAATAATCCAAATAATTTTTGTTTTAGATCTGCATTTAATGATGTTGTGCAGCTTTATAATTTGACTAAGTTTAACTGGTTGCAGTTCCAAGAGCAACAACTGCTATTGTTTGGTAGTTTTTAGTTAAAAGTAGCAGTACCCAAGACATTTATTTTCACCATATACTTGGCTAATATGCACTTGCAGCAGTATTGGTTATATTCTTCTATATCTGCCAATAATGGAGAGCACTGGATCATGCACAAATCACATTCAAGAATGAAGATGCTAGTATTGTTTGTGTTACTTCCATCACCACTGTCATACTAGTAAAGCTTTTTTTAATCCACTTAAAAAGTTAACAGAACACTAGCATGTACTTTGCAAACATTAAGATGTATGAAACTCTAACTCCTGTCATTATAGACTGACTGTAAGTCTCAGTTATTTACCAGAAAACCAGAAATTTCAGGAGGGAAAGGGCATAAATAGGTGACAATCACAGTCTTTAAAAGTTAATAGAACAGGTGTTGCATCAACACATATTGTCTGAAGTATGAAGTTGTAATGCCTGGCAATGAATAACTGTAATTTTCAGTGGTTTACCAATAAACCAAACATTTTATGAAGGACAGGGCAAAATATGAGGCAAAATTAAGGTCATGCCACAAAGTAGCACAGCCATAGAAATGCTTTATGTTAGTATTTCAGGTGAAGGATCACTTTGTATCAGCCACTGTTCTTTTTGTAATTGTTTGCTGGGTTTTGTCTGGCATGACTTTTTATAAAATACTGTTTGACATAAGGTTTACTATGTTACAGCAACAATGACCAGCTGTCAAACTACGCTAATGCCATAACATTCTAAGCAGTATGCAGACATTCTACTGTGGTACATGTGTTCTCCATTATCGTCTTATATCATCCAGAATGCCTACACAGCTGCATACTGTTTGTCGCTAATGCCATAACATTCTAAGCAGTATGCAGACATTCTACTGTGGTACATGTGTTCTCCATTATCGTCTTATATCATTCAGAATGCCTACACAGCTGCATACTGTTTGTCGCTAATGCCATAACATTCTAAGCAGTATGCAGACATTCTACTGTGGTACATGTGTTCTCCATTATCGTCTTATATCATTCAGAATGCCTACACAGCTGCATACTGTTTGTCGCTAATGCCATAACATTCTAAGCAGTATGCAGACATTCTACTGTGGTACATGTGTTCTCCATTATCATCTTATATCATTCAGAATGCCTACACAGCTGCATACTGTTTGTTGCTAATGCCATAACATTCTAAGCAGTATGCAGACATTCTACTGTGGTACATGTGTTCTCCATTATCATCTTATATCATTCAGAATGCCTACACAGCTGCATACTGTTTGCCGCTAATGCCATAACATTCTAAGCAGTATGCAGACATTCTACTGTGGTACATGTGTTCTCCATTATCGTCTTATATCATTCAGAATGCCTACACAGCTGCATACTGTTTGTCGCTAATGCCATAACATTCTAAACAGTATGCAGACATTCTACTGTTGTACATGTGTTCTCCATTATCGTCTTATATCATTCAGAATGCCTACACAGCTGCATACTGTTTGTCGCTAATGCCATAACATTCTAAGCAGTATGCAGACATTCTACTGTGGTACATGTGTTCTCCATTATCGTCTTATATCATTCAGAATACCTACACAGCTGCATACTGTTTGTCGCTAATGCCATAACATTCTAAGCAGTATGCAGACATTCTACTGTGGTACATGTGTTCTCCATTATCATCTTATATCATTCAGAATGCCTACACAGCTGCATACTGTTTGTCGCTAATGCCATAACATTCTAAGCAGTATGCAGACATTCTACTGTGGTACATGTGTTCTCCATTATCATCTTATATCATTCAGAATGCCTACACAGCTGCATACTGTTTGTTAGATATGGTTCCTATTATATGATCGAAGATGCAATCCTTCAAATGCGTCTTGATCAAACTTGAAAGCACGAAACAGCAAAATAGTGAAACGGCATATAAGCGACTTATTTCCCTGGGAAAGAAATTGCTGGGCCGCCTCCGTTACTTTGCCATTTGTGTCACTGTAGTGCGATCTCGGAGTTGGTATATTTAAGTAGCAGGGTATGGGGGGCAAAGCCCTCCACTTTATGTAATTTTTTTGATGTTTTTATTTATTTATTTATTTTTTGTGTGAAACAGCGATTTTTTCCCCCTGGAAAAAATCGGTGTTCCAAGTGTTCGGGATTGTAAGCTTTCGCTTACATGGGATCAGTAATTCAGCATTTGCTTTTTTAAGTGTTTGCTGATTTAATATAGACCCATTAGATACACACAATAGGTTTCCTGCACACTCTTGTTAAATTGTAGAGTACAGAATTCTTATACTGACGAATATTTGATGTTATTTCCTGTACTGTCTTCCTTTATTTGGAAGAGCAGTATTTCCTTTTACAGCCAAATGTCCTGTGTGTTATTTACTTCATGCAGGGCACTAATAAAGTGAGATAATATATATTCATGTCTGTATCACAAAAATGCTGCAGTTGTTACCAAACTGTGAACAGTAGTGACCATGCTTAACATGTATCTACATCATTTTATCCTGATTCTAAGCTTAAGACTGTAATATGATTGAGCATAGCTCTGTCCATCCTACTTCTCCTTGGAGTATAGCTACCTGGTGTTTAAGATAGTAGAGTCAGAGCTGCTTCAGAGGGTCTGTAGTACAGACTACCAATAAAAGCAGCATTCCAATCATTCCATCCTTTGTTATATTTAATGTTTCTTCTGATTTTTCCATTCTTGAATTTCTTGACTATGACAAGTGCACTCCCTTGACCACCAGCCAGCCAGTACCACTTGCCCTTCCAAATGTACATGGCAGCTAGATTTGAATGCGGACAGCAATAGCAAGCATCAGGACCACAGAGCTATCTCGCTAGAAGATTAACAAGGACAGCTGGTACTATACTGCTCTGGATGCTAACTTTTCTAAATAGTAGTATAAATAGGTATGTACACCAATTACTTCACTAAGAGTTATACTTATTGTTTTTACTATTCTTAAAGTTGTGCATATTAGAATGGGGCATAGTCACCACTAGTCACCCAATTATGCTGTAATCTAACCTGACTTCCCATAAAAAGTATCATCATACAGCCATACTAAGATTCAATAGTTAACCCACATATTAACATTATTAGCTAGCTTATAAACTGTTTCTCATACACAGAACTTTTGTTTTTCAGAAAATCTCCCACAACACAATTGACGAGAGAATCCCTCCACAGTGAAATTTAAACATTAGTTTCCCAGCTCCTTATCACAGTCAGTAACTTTTCTTTCTTTTTAAAAAGTTTGCCATTGCCAGCATCAGACATATCACTCTAAAAAGCTTTTCAACTATCTTCCTTTGCCCATTAAGATTAAACTGTTTAAATTTTCAACAGTAAACTTGATCTACATACTGATCTGATATAAGGCTATTTCAAAGACTTGTTTTTCTTTACAACATTCTACCAGGTGGGAAGGAGTTTGCTTCCATCTCCTTCTCGCTTTATTTTAGTTTATACCCTTCCATTTGCCCTCTTCAAAATGCTTCTGTTGAGAGAAGTACCATACTTTTTAAAGAAAAAACATCACTTATGACATAAACAATCATACATTTACATAAATGAAAACAAACCATATTGACATATTTTCTATTGCAAATATTTTATATCACTTATAATCTATCCAGTCATTGTCAGTCAAACACCACACAGCTCATTCAAATCCTTCTTTTAAACCTCATTCCTCCTCCAAAACATTATTCTGCATGTTCTGTTCCCACAATTCCCATTTTTCTATGTAATTTGCTCCTAACCTTTTCTAAAGATTACATTTATAGTTGTTGTATCTCTGTTACTATAGTCACTAGTTCTAGTACAGTTGGTTTAGAATTTGATTTCCATTTTTCAGTAACTGCTTTTTTTGGCACCCACCATAATTAGACTCAGCAAGCCCTAACTATGTCTAGGCAATTCCAATTCTGTATCATAGCTCAAAAAAAATCATATCCTTAATTATACCAGTTTGCTTACCCAGTATCTCCAATAGAGTAGTCTGCAGGGAATTTTTTAAAATCTGCCAACTCATTACACTCCCAAAAAATATGTTCTCTATTACCTCTTTCTTCCCCATAACACCTCCAGCATCTGCAGTCTACCCGAGCAAAAAATCTTTGGAGTCTACTTAAGGTATAAAATACCTATATAAACAATTGCAAGCAAAGCAGAAGTACCACGTTTAACTTTAGAAGAGACATGCCTCCCCCTCCAGCTCATCATAGGAACCATTTGCAAACCATTTGAGTAATTTTAAGCCCTCAAGCCGTATATCTTTTTGGTTGTTTGTTTTTAATCTCAGAGAACAGAATACAAATAAGAATAATGAAATTAAGTTAGATACATAGCTTTATACATCTGGTATTAGAATTCTGCTTACCTCTGTGTGAAGCATGTTCACACCTGTATCGTCTAACTACTCTGCTGGTTTTTTTTAGCTTACATAATCTAAAGAGTGCTGTTTTTGACCTGCAACTTTATAATTTGACTATGTTTACAAGCATGCAATTCTATGAGTAACAAGTGTTCTAGTTAGGCACATTTAATTTAGTAGGAACAGTATCTAGACATTTAATTTCACTACATGCTTGGCTACAATATACTTGCAGCAGTACTGGTTATGTTATTTATACTTCAGAAACCCATAAGCGGGTGCATACTGCTTGCTATAATAGGTTTATTGCACACTCTTCTGTTAAGTTACAGAGTACAACATTGTTTATACTGCTAATATTTCATGTTATTTGTTGCAATTCCTCCATTAACTTGGCAGAGCAGTACTTGTTGTACAAACAAATATCCTGCTGGATTATTTACTTCACGCAGGACACTAATAAAATGAGATGATATACGTTCAGGTCTATATCACAAAAACATTGCAGCTTTTATCAAACTGTGAACAGTGGTGACCATGCTAACATGTATAGACATTTTAACTTCATTCTAAGCTCATGATTCTTATATGATGGGACATAGCCATATCTGTCCTACTTCTCCTTGGAGTAGAGCTACCTGGTGTTTAAGATAATTGGGCCAGAGCTGCCCCAGATGGTTTGCAGTACAGACTGAGTCAAAGCAGTCGGGCTGTTGTTGTGTCTTTCGGCTTTTCCCGGTTAAGGGTCACCACAGCGGAACTCCGGTCCGCTAATGATTGGCAGTAGATTTTTACGTACCGGGTTGCCAGCTCTGATGCACAACCTTCAACGAAGGTACGCCCATTCACACATGTCTCCACACAGAAGACGCTCTAGCTGAGAATCGAACAGGACAACGTCTTACTGTGAGGCGACAATGCTACCGCAGCACCGCAGTCGGCTATAAGTCCTAATATATTCTGCTGCATTCCAATCACTTTACTCTTTCTGGTACATTTAATCTCTGTTCTGAATTATCCATTCTTGACTTTCTAGACTGTGACTAGTACACTCCCCATACCTCTCAAGTGCATCTCATTACAAGGAACGTTCCTCATTTTGAGTCTTAAAATGTCCATGTTCCTCATCATTCCCCACTGAAAGGCTCTGCCACAAGTTCAGTGATAAGAATATCTTTCACTGATATCTAAGGGAAATAATACTGAATCATATTAATTCATCAAAAGAATGCTTAATAACTATAAAGTAACACATTTTAATCATCCTATGAGATTCATGAGATTCATAGTTGAAGTTGTTAGTAAAGTGTTAGTATGTGTTCCACATTTGGCCCATTTGTTCAACATTATGAGAGGTAATGTTCCACATTCTGCAGATCGAAGCTTGAGAGCTATGTACACTCCTTTGACTACCAACCAGCCCCACTTGCCTTCCCATTTGTACACAGCACCTAACTATGAATGTAGACAAGAATAGCAAGTATCGGGAATGCATGGGTATCATGCTAGGAGACATACAAGGACCACCTGTATTATACTACTGTGGATGTTAACTTTTCTAAATAGTTGTCTAACTGGGTACATAAACCAGTTATTTCATTAAAAACAGATATACCTATTGTTTTACTGTTGCTAAAGATGTGCACACTGGAATGGGATGCAGTCAGTACTAGTCACACAACTATGCTGCAAACTTAACTGAATTACCCTACAAAAGTATCATAATCATATATGTCTCCCCCCCCGCTAATTATATATTCTAACTCCGAGATCACACTACAATGGAGAAAGGGCAAATTTCCTGGTGTCTATTGTAATGCGATCTTAGTTAGAATGGTTCGACAAATGACATATTCTATAAAATGCCATTCTAAATGCGGTTCGGTGATGTTATCCTTAGATAAAATAATAGGGACCTGATTCTACGGGAATATTATTTACTGCAAACAGTACAGGAAGTGATTGCTACATTGTTTAATGCAATATTCTTCTCATTAATAGATAATAACAATGTATTTGGGCAAACAGAGCTGGATGAGGCTAGTTTGATGCTATGTGCCTTTAACACACCATCGGGCAAATATGCATAATGATTTCTGTGATTATTGGGCATTTCATCTCCTCCAAATGTCTTTCAAAGTGTTATAGCTGGTATGACAGAAGGTTAGAAAGGAATTGTGGCCATGACTAATTACCTTTTGGTCTGGAGTCTACCAAATAACAGCATGATACTAAAACTGTTAAGCTACTAGGCAGACTAAAGCCACAAGATATGAAATTTAAAGTAAAATGTAAAACTGTTATGTTATCTCTGAAATACATGTCATCTTCTTACAGCTAATAGGTTCATAGCTAAATACTAGGCTATATGCCATTGTGCACTATTTTCAGCCTAGCCCATTTCCGTTTGCGGTTGAAATAACCTATCCCATTTGGTTATAGATTGCCCTTACCCATCCCATGGTCAATAACTTTTAGTTATGTACTTACCATAACTTTAGATGTTTGGGATCCATCTCACCTACATTCTGTACTGATGGGCTCGGAGCCGATCCCTCAGCTCCGACTCGACACGCTATGCTATAGAGCGAGGCCTCTTATTGGCTGAGCTATTTCTTATCCCAGGATGCACCACCACTAATCCCCCAGATCTTGTTTGTCCGCATTCATGCACACATGCACAACTTGTTTATATAACATTGTTAGATGTTTCAAGATGAAACAACAGGATTCGGACCTTCTGATATCCTCTGATCTCCAAGGAAGGGGGAAGGAGGGTGGGTTATTGAATGTGGCGAGATGGATCCCAAACATCTAAAGTTATGGTGAGTACATAACTAAAAGATGTTATGTGATCCTATCTCGTCTACATTCTGTACTGATGGGACAGCATCCCTAGAACTTAAATCCTGGGTGGCTCATTGGAAAACACTCCTGAGCACTGTGGAACCAAATGAAGCTCGTCCTCTAGATGCCACATCCAATTTGTAGTGGGAAATGAAAGTGTGCGGGGAAGACCATGTAGCCGCAGCACAAATGTCACTAATGGCAAGCTTAGAATGAAATGCTATCGAAGTAGCCATAGCCCTTGTAGAATGAGCTTTGACAGAGGTGGTAAGCTCTTTGTTAGAATAAGAATAAGCTTGAGTAATACAGTCCCTGATCCATTTGGCAATAGTGACCTTTGTGACAGCTTTGCCCAATTTATTGTCTGCAAAGGATACAAACAACTGATCTGTTTTCCTTGTTTGTTTGGTCCTGTCTAAATAAAAACGCAACTGCCTGTGGACATCTAATGTGTGGAATATGAATTCCGCTTTGTTAGAATATTTCAGAAAAAAGACTGGAAGTTCTAATGATTGTTGTAGGCAGAAACTGGAACAAACTTTAGGGACAAAGGAAGGATTTGGCCTGAGAGATACTCTGTCTTTGTGAAAAAACAAGTATGGGGGTTTTACAGACAAAGCTTGAAGCTCTGAAACTCTTCTGGCAGAAGTAATCGCCACCAGAAAGGCAGTCTTCCACGATAGAAATTTTAGATCACATGTCGCTGCCGGTTCGAAGGGGGAGAAAGTTAAGGCGCGTAACACCACATCGAGATCCCATGGAGGAGCAGGATGATAAATCGGAGGTCTTAAGAGCGCAGCACCTTTCAAGAAGGTCTTACACAATCTGTTGCTCATTAAAGGTGGGTTTATAGATTTGTGAAAATTGGAAATCGCTGCCAATTGAACCTTGATGGTAGAGACTGAAGAGCCTTGATTGAAAAGAGAAGTTAAAAATTTTAGTACTTCTGATACAGGAATAGTGATGGGATCCAGGCCCCGGAGTTGAGCCCAAATAGCAAATCTTTTCCATTTGCTAGAATACACTTTCTTTGTAGCAGACTTATGGGCCGAAGATAAGATGTGTACAACCTCTGGATCCAATGTATGACTCCTGACTATAGTTGGAAGAGGAGGAGCCAAGCCGTCAATTTTAAGGTGTGTAGGGACTGGTGGAATAGTCCCGACTGATGAACCAAAAGGTCTGGAATCTGATCCAGGAACCATGGACCTTCCAGAGCATATTTCCGAAGATAGGGAAACCATACTTGACGAGGCCATTAAGGAGCAACTAAGATCATTTTGCTCCCCAAGAGAGATGCCTTTTGGATCACCCTGGGAAGGAGAGGAACTGGGGGGAAGGCATAAAGCAAGCCGGTGGGCCAAGGACGGGCTAGTGCGTCCATGGGGGTCTTCCCCGGAGCCGGGGTTAGGGAGAAGAATTTTTTGCACTTCGCATTCAGTGGAGTCGCGAAGAGGTCGCAACACGGAACTCCCCACTTGCTGAAAATCTGACTTGCAACTGTCATGTTCAGAGACCATTCGTGAGGAGAGAGGATGGTTCTGCTCAGTCTGTCGGCTATCACATTGGACTTGCCCGGAATATGAGTAGCCACTAGAAAGCGTTTGGTCGAGACTGCCCATTCCCAGACTCTCATGGCCTCTCTGCAAAGAGGATAGGATCTGGTCCCTCCCTGTTTGTTCAGGTACCAGACAACTGACATGTTGTCTGAGTGAACGGCAATTACGGCCTGAGGGAGGTAATCGTGAAGGGCTTGAAGGGACAGAAGCACCGCCCTCATTTCTAGGATGTTGATATGAAGTAGGGTCTCTTCTGGGTGCCATTTGCCTTGGACTGACCTGCCCAGGGAATGCCCCCCCCACCCCATCTGGGAGGCATCCGTGGTCAAAGTGGCCGCAGGAGGAGGTGGAACAAAGGGTCGTCCCTGATCCAAATTGGAGGGCACTAGCCACCAGCGAAGGTCCCGTTTGCAGGTTTCCGTGATCCATATAAGGTGACTGAGAGGGAGTTCCTGAAAGGACCACTGAGTTGAAAGAAGCCACTGGAGAATTCTCATGTGCAACCTTGCCAAGGGGACTAGAAGAACCGTGGCGGACATGGATCCCAATAGCTGCAGGACCATTCTGGCTGGGGCTTTGGACCTGGGAAGTAAGGCTCGAACTTGAGTCTGTATGGTTTGTATTCTGTCTGTAGGTAGATAGACCCGCATTCGGTTTGAGTCTATCTCTACCCCTATGAATCTTATGCGTTGAGATGGCAGCAACACAGACTTTGGCCAATTGAAGGTGATTCCAAGGGAATTGCCCAGTGATATAGTGGCTTGTAGGCTCCGCATTAGTAGATGCTTGGAGGTGGCAGTTAGAAGCCAGTCGTCCAGATACGGAAACACCTGGAATCCTAGACTTCTCAGGTGAGTAGTCATGACCGCCAAACACTTGGTGAACACCCTGGGGGCTGTGGTGAGACCAAAGGGCAGCGCGTGGAACTGAAAATGACTGCCTCCTAGGCTGAAGCGCAGATGTCTCTTGGACGCTTGATGTACCATGATATGGTAATAACCGTCCTTGAGATCTATGGAGCACATCCAAACACCTTTCTCCAGCAATGGGAGAATGGTTTGTAGGGTGACCATTCGGAACTTGGACTTTTTGACTGAACGGTTTAGAATGCTGAGGTCCAAAATGGGTCTCAAGTCCCCGGTCTTTTTTGGCACCAAAAAGAATCTTGAGTAAGTCCCTAATCCGATCTGGTCTGCGGGGACCGGTTGGATGACTCCTTTTTGCAGCAGCTTTGAAACTTCTGAGGCTGCAGTTTCCCGTTGACTGGGTGGCGGGTCCGGGATTTTTTTGGACTGAGGTGGGGAGAGAGAGAAAGGGATGGTGTAACCTCCGGCGATAATTCGAAGCACCCATCGGTCCTGAGTGATACCTTCCCAGGCTTTTAGGTGCTTCGAAAAACGACCCCCGTCTGGCTCCAGAGCTGCACAGTCAGGCAATCCCTCAGGGACTGTGAAAGGCTGAAGAGCCACGAAAGGACTCACAGTCTCCAGTGTTGTGAGGGCCTCTGCCTCCTCTGGGACGGTGTCTTCCGGAAGAATTTCCCCCTCCCCTGCCTCTGGAAGGGGGATCATCCTGCTGAGAGGGGTAAGGCTTCTGAGATCTACGGAACCACATTTTCCCTCCTCTTTTAGCCTTGGGATAAGGCCGAAAGGGAGTGGAAAATCGTGCCCCTACGGCAGTCAGAGTCTTACCCTCCTGTTCGCAGCGGGTCAGTGTGTCCTTTACCTTGGGTCCAAACAGGGAGGACCCATCACAGGGGGCGTCGGCAAAGGAAGACTTAAAGGCCTCCGCGAAATGACACAGGTGGAGCCAGGCTTGTCTCCGTAGAGCAATGCCTGTACCCACCGCTCTACTCGCCCCTTCGGCCGCATACGAAATGAGCCTCATGGACGAGTTTGAAATGGACGACAATGTAGCCAGCTGAGAGCCAACCATCTGGGCCAGCTCCTCAGGTAGGTTACCCAAGAGGGTATCGGAAAGTTCTTTAATCAGATCCCTCTGAAATCTAGTAAAGTGCGTAAGGTAGTTCAAGGACCTTAATGTAAAGGCCGCTGAACTTAGGGTGCACTTTCCATACCGATCCATGCTCCTAGACTCCTTATTAGGAGGATGGACGGACGTCAAAGCCTCTGCTACATCTTGCTGGGTAGCAGATGCCACCACCAAAGCATCTACAGCCACACCTTTAGTTAGAAACTCTTTTTCAGGGGGTGCTGAGAGGAACTTATTAGGACGAGCAGGCACCGGTTCCACAGAGTCTGGGTGTTCCCACGCCCTGTGACAGATCAAATCCAAGAGCTCGTCGAAGGGCGGAGACACCCAGGAGGCGGAGGGCTGAGCCCCGAAGGCCTTAAGGAACACCGACTCATCAGCAGAAGGGGGGTTGGACTGCCAGCTGCCTTGTTTGAGGGCTTCCAGGATGTCTGCAAAGGAGACATCATCCGAGGACGACTTAGGGGACCCTTCCGCATCATCAAGATCAGTGTCTGATGTAAGAGACTCATCAGGGGAGTCAACGTGCTTCCTCTTGCATGATCTTTTCCTGGAGGGTTCTTCTGAAGAAGCTTCAGAAGGACCTCCAGGAGGGGGAGAAACCCCAGTGGGGGTAACCTCAGGCCCCGGGGCTCCGCTGTCTAAGGACAGGGGGACTGCCAAAGACCCAGTCTCGGTATGCAGGGAAGGAGCTGGGGAGACCGTGGAGGTAGCCAAAGATGATTTGGCTAACGCACTTCTCATAGCCCTGAAGGCGGGACCACCAGAATCCTTGGAGGGTCCCACCTCCCTGGCCACGATGGTAGACGGCACTCCTGCAGCTGACACACTGAGAGGGAGACTTGGGACTGAAAACATCAATCCCGAAGCATCCCCCCCGGGGCCGATGGAAGAAGTCCGCGTACCGAACTCTGACCCAAGAGACGGAGTTGGAGTAAGGGTCGGGCCCGACCCTAAAACCTCCACCGGTTCCACCAGCACCGGCTCCAACGGTGCTGAGGCTGTTGGAGGAGGAACTATAGTGGCAAGGTGGACCATCGGCTCCGAAGCCGAATGGGCTGGAGCCAAAACTAACTTTTGGAACACCGGAGACTGGAAGAGTCTTAGGAGCACCCTGTCGATGTCCGAATCAGACATTTTGGATGATCTGGACGATACCGATCGGGTCCGAACCGATTTCTCCATCGGCTCCAAAGGACTAGGGGACCGGCTCCGAACGGATTCTACAATTATCGGCTCCGAGGGAGATCTCAAGGCAATTTCCCTCGGTGCCGATGAGGACTTTGGCTCCGAAGGGGAAGAGTCTGAGCCGGCAACCCTCATCGGCTCTAATATCAGTGGAGCCGATGAAGGTGACCCGCCTCTCGATGCCCCAGTCCTCGGCTCCGAAACCAGAGGGGTCGAGACTGGAGGCATCGAGGCAGACCATTCCGCCCTCGGCTCTGAAGTCCGTGGAGCCGATGGAGAAGTCTGCCTAGGTTTTTTGGCAGTCGGTTCCGACAGACTGGTCGGAGCCGACGCTTTCTTCTTTTTTGAAGGAGAGGGAGAAGAAGATAAAGCCTCCTCGAAGGATGGCTTAATTAACCCCTTAAGGATTAATTTGTTTTTCCTCTCCTGGAGGACCCTTGATGAGAAGGCGTGAGACACGCTACATGATTCTTGTAGGTGCTTGGCACCTAAACAATAAACGCACGAGGAGTGGTCATCTGTTATGGACATCTTATAACCACACCTCGCGCATTTTTTAAACCCGGACGGTCTATACTCTTTGGACATGTTCTAAAGAGATAAAACACACCTATCTAAAGATAACAGCAAACTAGCAGTTTAAGTTCAAAATAAAGTTTTTTTTTTTTTTTATAACACAACAAAACAGTTGTACAAAAAAGACACAGAAGAGAGAGTCAAGACCCTCTAACTTAAACGGGCACTTGACCCACAAATAAATGCTAGAATAGCAAACAAAAAACAAATAGCAAAGGGGAAGGCCCCTCTAACTAAAAACGGGAAACCTTCCCTTCACGAAAAGACAAATTTCTCAACAAATTCACCAAATTCACACACGTATCACAATAATAGCTGTTAAAACAGCTTTTGGATTCAAAACCAACAAATTCCTGACAGGAAAAGCCTAAATAAATTAGTACTTAGCCCAGCCAAGTTGAGACCACGTCTTAGCTTGTAAGCGGCAAACGAGATCTGGAGGATTAGTGGTGGTGCATCCTGGGATAATAAATAGCTCAGCCAATAAGAGGCCTCGCTCTATAGCATAGCGTGCCGAGTCGGAGCCGAGAGATCGGCTCCGAGCCCATCAGTACAGAATGTAGGCGAGATAGGATCACATAACATCTGTATATTACCCCTAAAAAGAATAACTGGGATCATACCAGGGGACTCATGCATTGGATAAAGCATCCAGGCGCTGCATCTGCACATTAGTAGTACAGGGGCCAGTCCTGGGATAAATTTTCTGTTTCCCATTCATAGATCTAAGTTGTCCTTGATAATGGGCTATGGACAGATGCAAATTATGCATTTGGTATGGGAAACATGCAAACTCTAAAGGCAAACCCTCATTAATGTAATTCTTAAAAATTGTACAATATTTGTCCCATTAACTTACCAGTTGATGAAATTAAACTTGACTGAAGCGGATATATAATTTGATTCATCAATACACGTGTGCACTAGCAGGCAAGCAGATGAAAAGTAAAAAAGACCTGAGCATAGTTCGTGGAGAGAAGTAAGACTGAGGCAAGCAGATGATTTGTTGTGATGAACCAAATCACTGAAGCGGAGAAATGGTTTTATTTACCAGCAAGTACACATGGTAAATACCATGAAGACATTTACATGTGTAACCCACATATGATCATTTCTGTAAACACTCCAAGCAGTACAGAAAATAAATCAGAAGGTATATTTCCAGGAGAAAGCAAAGAAAAGCAATAAATCCAACCAGAGGACAACAGTCCTGCCCACTAAAGTAATTCTAAAGACTAAATCCACAAACCAGTAATACTTAACTGCCACAGAAGTCAATGTCGCAGCTAGACAGAAAATTCAAAAAATAAATGCTAAGATTACTTCCAAAGAACGAAACCAATGAGTGAATAGGACATTTTATCATGGCCGGGTATGTGTGTAGAAAACCATTCTCCATCAATATGGCAATCCCAAAGACAGCTGCAATGTCCAATTTAAATAATATTGCCTGAAAGCATGTTTAGGCAACTAACTCAACAGTGCAGCCAGTATACAGCAGAAGTGCACAGATGGTAAATCTCTTAACCTAGTGAAATATACACATGGCATGCAAAGGCCTGAATGTACTTCTGTACATGACATTTCCTGCTCAGATATCACTTGGCATAGCATATCACTTCCCAGTACCCATGTACATCTCTTGTGCAATGGTGGCAGGCCATAAAAGACTGATTTAGTGCATTCCCATTGTTTTGTTCTATGGAAATCACAGTGAGTAACTCAGGTAAACTAAAGTTCTAGGATTTACACATAGCATATCATTACATATGCCACCACTGTTTTATATTTGTGGAAAGGAGGCAGCAAACAGATCCTCTACAGACCGAAATAGTCTAACAAAATACCGGAGGCAGCTGATGTGTCTGTGGCAACCAGATATTATGGCATTGTGTATGGTCCCTTATGTGACTGTCACTGAACTATTCTAAGAACAGCACAATTCCTGAACAGCACTGTTTTTTCCAGGACTCTGAAGTCAGCTGGTATACTAGGCAGGTGCAGCTATAGTAGTGCCAGGACCTCCTTAATTTCTAGTTGAAATTCTGAGTATGTTGCAGAGATGAGGTATACTACAGCATATGTCCCAGAATGAAGAAAACTATGGGGCTATGTGAAAAGTGAGGAATACAGTGCTTATAGCACTTGTATGATATAATGATATGTAACTTCATGATGAAGTTCACAATATAAAAAACAAATTTAACACAAAATTAAAAAGTGAAATAGAATAAAATAAAATAAATAAATAAGCAAACATTTTTAAAACACCCCCCCCCTTTACATATACATAGCTATATATGCTAACTCCAAACAAAAATTATGGTAAGGAGACAACTCCCTTTTGTAGTTCACAATGGTCTCAAACTAGCAGGAATTCTACTGCATCTATGTAAAGAGAGCAGTAAATAAAAATAAATTCAGTAAAAGTACAAAACTCACACCCTCAGATTCTACATAGTAGGATCTTGGCTCGGCACGTATAGGTTCATAGGTATGTACTAGGACAATGACCCTGGAGCCTTTACAAACCTAGCCCATAGAAATGCCCTGGCATCATGCTGCCATTAGTTCCCGGTGCCTCTATCAAGTAGAACCACTGGAGTGATCCCCGGGGTGAACTTTCTTTTTCCCATCCACTCATCAAGATTTCTCTTGAAAAGGGCCAGTGAAGTGCTCTGCTTGACATGTATGGGAAGTCTATTCCAGAGTATGGGAAGTCTCTGGGTTATGAACTTGTCCCTCCAGCATGTTCTGTTGATTGTGGTAATGAGGTTGAGGTCCCTGGAGTCTGTGGTACGGAAAGACTGGGATTTCTTTAGGTGTAACATTTCTAACAGGGCTGGGTCAGACATGGTTTTGTAAGTCGAGCAGAGATTGCTTCTTAATAGACAATATGAGACAGAGAAATGCTGGAGTTTTTTGAGTCTGTCCATGTAGGGCATGTGTTTAACGCCTAGGATCTTCTTCTTGAGGTACTTTTGTGGCCTTTCCAGCTGTTAGAGGTATTTAGTGAGGTACATCCCAAATGGGGCATTATACTCTTATGACTGGTGGAATGAGGAAAGAGTACAGACAGATGAAGACCTCTTTCTTCCTGGATGCAAAACCCTTGGTAATGAGATGTGCCACAAAGAAGGACTTTCTGACCACAGTGGCAATGTGGTGGTCAAAGGAGAGGTTGCTGTCAACCTGTGTCCCCAAATCTCTTATAACGCCTTCAGAGTTCAGTGGGCTACCATCAATGTGGTAATTAGGAAATGAGTTTATCCAAAGGGAATGACGATGCATTTTTGGCAATAAGCTTAAGGTCATGGTTTTGACACCAGTCGTTGGTCCCGGTGAGGCCTTTCTGTAGGATGTCTACATCACTTGGGGAGTTAATAATGGCTCCCAGCTTGCAATCATCAGCAAACTTGGTCAGCAAGAGTCCCTCCATGTTAGTCTGGACTTCTGAGAAATAGATGCCAAACAGGAGAGGACCCAGGACCGATCCCTGTGGGACTCCACTTGTGACTGGGTCTGCTACTTTCACACTGTGGGTTCTATCTGTGAGTCAGTTGGCAACCCACCTAGTGATATAGGGGTTGATGCCTAGTTTGGTGAGTCTATCAAAAATTCCTGAGTGGGGAATAGCATCAAAGGCTTTGGCCAAATCAAGGTAGGCTGTATGAAGTGCCTTGCCCTCATCCACAGCTCTGGTGACTAACTCAAAGAAGTCAACCAGGTTGAGCAGGCATGCTCTACTCTTTACAAAACCAAATTGCATGGGATCTAGTGTTTAGAGATTCCCTATATCCTTGTTAATTAGGTCCATGATGATGCACTCCATAACCTTACATATCAGACTCATCAGGCTAATGGGGCAATAATTCCCAGGGTCTGTAGTCACTCCTCCTTTATGGAGAGGGATGACTGTAGCAGTGTGCCATTCTGTAGGGACAAAGCCTGAGGTGAGGTTGTGATTGAACAGGGCACACAAGTGTGGTGCCAGTTCACTTTGTAGTTCATGCAGAACACAACCAGGGATATTGTCGGGTCCCATGGAAGCTGTATTCTTGGCCTTGGACAATGCAGCTTTAACCTGTGCTGCAGTAATGCTGGGTGCCTGGAATTCTTCCGGTATTGTGATTGGTCCTTGGGGGGGGGGGTAAAGTTGGCAATGAATCTGCCGGCCAGTATGTTGGCAATTTCTGTTGGCTCATTATAGGACATACCATTGTGCAGTAACTCAGAGCAAATCTGGGTATTGCTGTGGAGATTCTTGATATAAAACTGTAGAAGGCTTTGTGGTTGTTTTAGTGTCTGCCGCAATTCTGCTTTCATAGCTAGCTTTAGAAGTTTTGATGAGGGAAGGTCAACTTTTTGTTGAAGATAATAAGGGAGTTTTTCCAGTCTTGGGACTTCACCTTTTTCTGTGACAGTTTCTTTCTTCTGTTGTAGAGTTTGTTAATGGCAAGGGACCACCAGATTGGTTTCCTTTTTTTGGAAGAGAGCATCTTGGTTCTGTTGGGTATGACTAGTTCCATGCATTTATGTACATGGTCGTACAGTGCACTGGTGTATGATTCAGCAGTCATGCACCTATTTTCCATTTGCATGGGTGCCGTGAAGTTAGCCACCTATGTTTTTAGGAGCCCAAAGTCAGCTTTGAAGTAGTTTTTCATGGTGGTTACCTTTGCTGGTGGTGTGGGTGAGATGTGGATTTCCATGGTAATTAGTTTG
Source organism: Protopterus annectens (assembly GCF_019279795.1). NCBI lineage: Eukaryota > Metazoa > Chordata > Ceratodontiformes > Protopteridae > Protopterus > Protopterus annectens. The sequence goes on along the minus strand of NC_056743.1, from coordinate 1,302,585,309 downwards.
TGGTCGGCCCTAACCAGGGAGGAATTGACTATTGGTATTGAGCAACAGTTGCCCATGTTAGTAATAACCAGGTCATGGATATTGCTTCCTCTAGTGGGGGTAAGAATGAGCTGGTACAGTGCATTGGAATTAATTAATTCCAGGAAGCATTGGGCAAGTGTACTGGTGCATGAGTAGTTTTCCCAGTTGATGGAGGACTAGTTGAAGTCACCCAGTATGAGAGTGTTGGGTTGTACCCTAATAGTTTCCAGGGTGCTTAGGAACATAGAATTAGAGTCTTGGGACATCGTTGGGGACCTATAGCAGGCTACGACCTGAATCGCCATCTTACCCACTGTTAGTTGTGCCTTAAGTATCTCTGATGCGTTATGCTGAGCTACTAGTCTGAAGGTATGCATATCCTTTATGAATATGGAGATGCCACCACCTTTGGAGCTTCAGTGCATTTTCTGGGGCTGTAAGGTGTGGAATGAGTTATAGCCTGGTAGTGCAGAGGTGCTTTCTGCTGCTTTAAACCAGATCTCCGTTACAGCACAAATGTCGATGTTCTCCATTTTGAGGAGTGCTTCGAGCAAGTGCATCTTGAGATTTAGACTTCTAGCAATTAGCAGCATGACCCTCAGATTGCATTTATTTATAGCTGTTAAGGTGGTAATTTGGTATTTGGAACACTATCTAAAAAAGGCACTATAGGGGTGGCAAGAGCCTTAGCCAGTATCCGGAAACCTAGGGGTGACAGATGCAGGCCATCTCTGGCAAAGCATTGAGGTCTGTCAATCATGTCATTCCAAGCAGACAGATACTGGATCCCCATAGAATGACACCAGAAACTTAGCCAATTGTTGAAGTCAATCATTTTCTGCTTGTACTGCGGTATCATTCTGGGTGATGGTAGGATGCTGCTCAGGGCTTGGGTCATACCTGCCTGGGCCATATAATCTGACAGCTCCTCCTTGTCTCTTTTCATGTAGTCCAGGGAGGTACATCTCAGGTCATCCATACCCACATGGACAATGACAGAGTCATACTTATACTTGCTGTGGTGTGACCTGAGTGCATGTGTTGTCTCAGATCCTGGCACCCAACAGACAGTTGACTGTTGCCTTCTCCTTATTCAACCTAGTAAGTGGAATATCAGTGTGCCTCACTATCGAGTCACCTATGATTAGTGTATTGGGCAAGCTATTTTGCCTTAGGGGCTTAGGTTGAGGGCCACACTGTGTAGGTGAGCTATGTGTCTTGTGATTTGTGTTGTGTTGTGGTGGTCCAGTGCATTTCTGATTTGGAGATCTCTGCTGTTTGGGTAGATTTCTATTGAGAGCCTCCGGGAAGGTGGGTGTGTGGTTTGTGTTTTTATGTGAGAGCTGTGATGGTGGCTGTTCTGGAGGGCTATGTGTTCCATGTGGTGTGATGCAGGTGTTGACCTTCTCCTCTTGACCAGTTATTCTGGTCTTGGCTGGAGAGTGGATGTCTTCCAATTTGGATATATAAGTGCATCTCTCACAAGTCTGAGTGCTGGGAGGTAAAAGGACCTTACTTGACCAATCCAGTTGAAATCTTTCATTGTTTGTACCCTCACTGTCTCTCCTTCTTTCAATGGACGAAGAAATCTGCTCAATTTGTCATAGCTGGACTTCTGGAAGGAATGCTTTCTGGATAGTTGGGCTTTGATTGTTCTGTGGTGCTTTGCTTTAGGTCTCAACAAACTGGAACTGATAGGAAATGTTCTGGTTTGCCAAGATAGAAATCTCTGAGCAGGCAAGCTAAGTATATAATCACAGGGTATGTTTCTGAGATTGAGTAAATTCAAAAAGACATCTGTATTATCATGCTTTGACTTCTCTAGTAATTGCTTTGCACTCTGTACTGCATGTTCAGCTAGCCCATTTGACTGTGGGTATTCGGGACTACTAGTAACATGTACAAAGTCCCATTCTCTTGCAAATTTCTGAAACAACTGACTGGTCAATTGGGTACCTTTGTCAGAAATAACTTTGTGTGGACTACCAAGGACTGAGAAATGATGCTTCAACTTGGTGATAACAGCAGTGGATGTTAGGTTAAGTAGTAAATCACTCTCAAACTAGTTTGAATAAGAGTCTACCAACACTAAGTAATGCTGATTGTTCCACTCAAATATATCAGTGGCTACTGTTGACCAAGGTAGTTCAGGAACTTGACTTAGCTGAAGTGGTTCTTTTTGCAAATGCAGTTTAGTACTATTGCATACTGAGCAAGAAGAAAGTACTTTATCAATATCGTTTACTAGAGAAGGACAAAATACTAGTCCTCTCACCCTTCTTTTGTTAGATTCGGAACCTGGGTGACCACAGTGCAAAATCTGGATATATTCACGTTGTAATGAAGTAGGAACAACAATTTTAGGACCTTTGAAAATATTGCTATCTTCTATCAACATTTCATCTCTGTAAGAAAAATAAGTTTGCATTTCAGGCAGTACACTAGATTGCTTTGACGGCCATCCTACACTGATGTAGTGGTTGAGCTTTTGCAAAATTGGATCAGATTTTGTATGATCTCTCAGCTCATCAAGTCTTGTGGTAAAAAAATTATGCATTTCTATGACATCAAAGTCAAAATTCTCTGCAGTTCCATTGTATTTCTGGGTGATCTGGGTAAGGTATCAGCCAGATAAAGAACTTTGCAAAAGTACAACTTCAAAATGGTCTATACAAAAGGCAATCTGAGAATCATGTTTTGTAATCACACTGGAGCTGAATGCATAGGCTTTTGTAAAATAGTGACTAGAGGTTGGTGATCAGTTTCAGTCTGAATAGCTCAACCATAAATATAATCATAAAACTTTGAACATGCAAATACTACTGCCAAAAGTACTCTCAATTTGAGCATATTGCATTTCAGTTTGGGTAAGAGTTCTAGATGCATAGGCCACTGGTCTGCCTTCTTGAAAAATAACTGCATCAAGATCAAATCTTGAAGCATCATGGGAAAGAGTTACTGGTTTATTAGCATCATAGTTTCTTAATGCAGGTGGGGGTTGCAATTTTCTGCTTAAGGTCTTCAAATGCTCTCTGGTACTGTTCCAACCAAAACAATGTAACATTATTGCACATCAGCTCTCTCAAAGGCACTGTCTGCTCACTGAAGTCTGGTATAAACTTGCCTAAATAGTTGACCATACCAAGAAAACCTTGTAGAGCTTGAACATTATCTGGTACTGGCATCAATAGAATGGCTACTTGCTTGGACGGGTCTGGTCGCAAGCCAGTGCTATTAAATAAATGACCTACATATGTAACTTCTGTTAGTCTGAATCTGCACTTCAGAAAATTTAACTTTAAGTTCACTTCACATTCTCTGTCTAGAACTTTCCTAAGGTTTCTATCATGAGCTGCTTCACCATTGCCTCCAGTAAATAAATAGTTTACTATTATGGCACAAGGGCAACCTGAAAAATTTTGATCCATTGCACGTTGAAAGACTTCACTTGCAGAATTTATTCCAAATGGCATCCTGAGGAGTCTATCTTCCAAATGGGGTGCTGAAAGTAGTCAGTAATGAAGCTTTGCCATCAAGCGTCACTTGTCAAAATGAACTTTTTGCATCCAAGACAGAAAGGACAGTGGCATTTGGTAGGGCTTCAACTTCCTCTACTGTACACATGGGATGATGCAGTCTCTTTAATTCTTTGTAAAAGTCTCTTGGATCAATGCATATTCTGATCTCATCTGAGCCTTTTTTGTGGGCTGCTACCATGGACAACACCCATTCAGTTGGTTCTGTAACTGGACAAATTACACCTTGCTGTACCCTTTTATCCAACTGAGCTTTGATTTTATTCTGCATAGCTATTGGAACTTTTCTTGCCAGTCTGACCACTGGACTGATTTCTGAGTCTAATTTCATACAATACACAACTGGAAGTTTGCCTAACTTGTCACTGAAAATATCAGCATACTCTGAGAAAATAGCTTCAGAAAAATTGGAACTAGGATATGTGCTTATATGATGAACAACTTTGGTAAAGGAAAGCAGATTCATTCTCAAACTGTCTCTGAGATCCAATAATGACTGCACAGGTCTTTGGACTACATAGAATAGTAAGCTGTAGCAGTTCCGAGCCAAATAACATGAAAGCACTACTGAGCCTTTGGTTTAAATTTCTTCACCTCCATAAGCAACAAGTTTCGCACAACTGACCAGATTAAGTTGCTCACCAGCTCTCACCTTAGCAAACGTTTCTGCTGACATAACATTACACTTTGAACCAGTGTCTTCTTTGAGCTTGGTGGCTTTACCATTGCTCTGAACAGTACAAAACACTTTGCTCTTTTATTGCATCAACTTTTTCACAAATTACTGATACACCATCTATGTAGAAAATAGAGTTGCAGCTCTCTGTATGATCAACTTGCTTTTTTTTTCATGACCTCCTCTATAACTTTGTGAGGTATACTTGATTTGCAAAACTTTTGAAAACGGTTCCATTTTTTACACTTGTGGCATTACTGACCAAATGCTAAGCACTTTTCTTTTTTATACTCATGATTTGCACCACAATTGCAGCAGTTAACAATAAAGCTTGATTTGGATTTTGCTGACTCACCCTTGTACTGCACTGAGCATGTCCTTTTCACTGACCTAGTCTTAGAACTAACCTGAATACTACAGGTTTTACCTGCCACACTCACAGGGGCTACAACTACCGTGTGCTTAGGCATGCTTCTGCTAACCATGTGCTTTATGCTGTCTACATTTGCTTTGGAACCTGCTGAAACCATGCTCTTATCACTTGCAAGCATACTTGTGCACCTTTCTGTAACTTCATGGATTTGATAAATCTCAATAGCTTTGCAAAGTGTTAAATCACTGTCATGAAGCAAAATCTTTCTCACTGCAGCACTATTAATACCACACACAAGCCTGTCCTTTATTAACTCATCTTTTAAGTCACCAAACCTACACATTTTAGCTTTGTTTCTCAGGTCAGTAATAGAAGCTGCAAAAGTTTCTCCTGGTTTTTGATCTCTTGTGTAAAACAAATGCCTCTCTAATGTAACATTTGTCTGGGGGTTGCACATTTTCCTGAATTTGTGCTTCAAACACTTGGGGTTTTCCCTTGATTCAGCCTGTACAACAATATGATGGTTTTCCCCTTCTCCTTCATACACTGCTGCTGCATACACAAATGAATGCTCTCTTTCAATGGTCTCTTACCCAGCTAAGTTTAGCAAAATGAATGCCCTGGTGTGTGTATCTTTTTCAGAATAAGCTGCTTGTATAAAATATCATACTCTTGCTCAAATATTCTCCAGTTCTCTGCAATATTCTGTTCAAATACAAGTGGACCAGGTCTGCAAACTGCCTCTACCATATTAACACATACCAGTGAAGGGTTTTGCAAGTATGCACGGACACACACACACACACACACACACACACACACACACACATATATATATATATATATATATATATATATATATATATATATATATATATACCAGAAATTTATGCCAGTACTTGTAACTATGCCCAATAACACAACAAGCCTCTGAACAAATGAACTTTGCAAAATAAGTCTGCTGGGTACAAAAATACTCTTGAAATCACTGTACTGTAAGAAATCACCACTTATCTGTGTAAGAAACATTTCAAAATTACTGCACTGTGCAAATAAACTGGGCAGAAGACACTCAGACTAAAAAAACATTTTGAAGTAATTGCACTTTGCGAATAAACAGTACACAACACACTGAAACATTTCCAGAATGGCTGTACTTTGCCAAATAACTCTGTATAGTGCAAGAAACACTTTGTAATGGCAGCACTCTGCAAATAGACACACCCAGCACAAGAAACTTTTTAAAATGGCTATATTTTGACTGCACTTTACGAAATAGTTGCACTTTGACACAAACTGTTTGGAATATATGCACATTAATAAGCACACACTTTAAGATACTTGGAATAACTCTAGTTATGCCCTGAATAGCTTCAATCAATGCAAAATAGCAGTTTATGCCAAAACACAGTAACTTGCCAAAAACATGCAGTCGCCTTGCTTTATTTATGCTTAATGTGCCCTTTTTTATATTCACGCCCGTTATACTTTTCTTGTGCTCATTTTACTTTAAACATACTCGTTTTGTAATTCTGAGGTAATTCAAAATCCCTGCTTTTCTGATTTAATATATCTGAATTTTAAACAATTGGTTTAATTAATAAACTTTTTGTGCCTCTCACTTGCTTAATAATGTGGTTTGTGCCCTTGTAATGCTCTGCTTTATCTTTTTTAATAAATAAAATGTCTGTGCAAGTTTTCATTACCTTTAGTTTCTTTCTGGCTGTTTTTTATACTTGGTTCTCTCTTAGTTTACCTTCATTGCTAACTCTGCACCCCATAGCTCTGAAAGCAGCCTCTGGAACTCCAGTTCTGACACCATGTTGCTCGTCTGGTCAAGGTAAAACAGACAAACTTCTGTGGGTTTTGTTCAAGTAGTTTTATTATGTACAAACACATCAGGAATGAGGCTTAATAACTTTAACTTAAATAAACTTGTAAACAACTAGCTATTACACTCATACATGCTCACTGTCTGGATTCACTCTCAAAAATGGCACTGAAGCTAGCATGTGCTTGCTATTTATATGCACATACTGTCCTCAAAATGCTTCTTAAAGGCACAACACACACACACACACACACACACACACACACACACACACACACACACACACACACACACACACACACACACACACACACGCGCGCGCACATTATTCTACAATGCACTCAAGAAGTACTTCTGTAGTCTGTAGTTACATTAGTGACTTGTGTCCATGGCAAGTTTCTTTCATATTCTGTAGGCTTCACCAGGTTTGTTTGTGGAGCTATCTTTCCAAGTACCTAACTCACTTGTCAGATATCCCTACATCTCTATAACCACATGAGCAACATGTGATTTAGAGCTGATCTAAATAATAAATTTACAGTTGTGAGTTGCTAATGAGACAGGTAACCAAAAAGACCAGTTAATTACTGCACCTACTCTCTCTGACATTTTCATACATCAAGACTGATGCCTGATTATTGCCTTATCTTTTAAAAACAATTTATTTGGTTTAATAGCATTGCGTGCTGTATGTTAACTACTTGAACTAGCCTGATTATTGCCTTATCTTTTAGAAACAGTACAGGCAAGCATATACTAGCTCCTTTAATTAGTTAAGCAGCATTACGTGCTGTACGCTGGTTGTTACTTACTTGAATTGGACTGATTACTGGCTTACATACCATCCAAGTGCATTGCCTTATAATTTAGGAACAGTAAAGGCAAGTGCACAACAGCTCATTTAGTTAAACAGCATTGCGTGCTGTATGCTGTCTGATATATAATTGAATTAGCCTGACTATTTCTGGATACTGGCTTACTTAACATACAAGTGTATACATAATAGCCGCACTAGTATATCTATTTGTCAGCATTGCCATTAAAGTGGTAATTCACTGTCTGCTTAAAATGCTTAATGTTTACAGCAAATGCTGTCTATAATATAGCATAGCGACTCCCACTTGCATTGGATATAGCTTATTAATGCTATGATTAGTTAGAATGTTGATGAATACATCCTTTACGTATTAGGTAAAACTTGATAGTTAAGTCCTTGTAACCCATTTTTTGTGTGGACAACATTTGTACCGGTCTAAATAACCACAAATTAAGATTCTGCTTGACCTGCAGGGGTAAATGGAGTTGGAGACATATCCAGCCTCCTCTCATTGTACTGAGTCATTTAAATGTACTCTCAGATACCATAGCTCTACTTGGCTTACTATTTCATGGATATTTCTACATGTTTGGGACCTTGCAGTTTCTAAGTTGGTCTTGCTGTTTGATGACTGCACTGTTTAAGTAAGATAAGTGAACACCACCTGAACTGTTTTTTTGATGTTTATATGGTAAAGTTGCTTAAATATAACCCTGAATGATGACTTGCTGTGCTAGAACCTTGTATACCTATGGTAGTAGTGCAAAAACAAAAAGAAAAATAAAGCAAATTTTGAACAAAAAGCCTGTCCTAGCCTGTATGCAAAGAACCTGAGTACTAACTATCTCTTTCCCTCCTCCAGACCATTTGTAGCCATTATTTAAGGGTTCCCCCTCCCATCAAATACCCACATCAGTTAAGAAAAATTGCCCAGAAAATAATGTGGACCCAGCAAAGAAGTTTGAGAGAACCATAGCCTGAAAGTAGTGAATGTATGTTAACTTTCTTGGTTTAGTGTACTTTACATAGTGTACTCCCTTAAGGACAGCTAACTGACTTTAGTGCGGTCAAATGCTGCATCACAGATTAGCAGCAGGCATCACCCCCCCGTATATCTGTTACCTTCTTAGTTATACTGCACTCCTTTTCCTCTATAATCTAGAGTGCACATTTTGCCTCTTTCTACCCATCCTACCCACACTCCAGCTCCCTGAATTACACAACACATTTCTGATATACTGACTATTTTGTTTGAAATTAGTGTAAGGTTTAGTCTAAGGTTACTCAATTGCCATATACCTACCTTCCACCCATATAGGATACATATTGCAGTAATAGGCTCTCTTTAACATAACGCTGATAGTCTCCCAAACTCTCCAGTGTCTTGGACTGCTGCCATTGCCCCGCTATGTTCATTACACTCACTCTGCTCCCCTACCCTACACCCATTCCCACCCACCCCATATCAATTACATTTATAGTTATACACCACACCCTCTATCAGTTTCCTCCCACCCAATTAGAGTTTCACACCACACATATCATTTACAAACCAACACCCTTCACCACACCCTTACTATCACTCATTATTAGTATATCAAACCCACTTACTTTAATTTACTACCCTTAAACACTCTTCACCAGACATGAACTATAAACAACAGTCCCACTTAATAAAAGCACTACTCTACTTATGTACTATAATCACTTTTCGCCTGCTCTCCTATCTCTCTTCTTACCACACTCAACTACATATCAGTACCCCCCCCCCACAATGGCAAACCGAACCTCTATCCACTCCCTTGAAACTTTGTAACTTCCCTATCACACCACTAAACCTCACCTCCTCTAGATCAGTCTCTTACCCCCACTACAAACTTCAGTCAGAACTAACCCTCGTTCTTCATTAAGACATACTAAATTACTACATAAACTAACTAAACTGTATCTTCACCTACTCCACAAAGTCATTTGCTGTGGTGACATTCACCCTAATCCAGGGCCCACCACAACACCCTACACAGACTCTAATCAGTTAAACCCCCTATATTATAGACCTACCTCCTCTCTCCTCTTTATTAACATAAATGCAAGAAGTATACTTAACAAAATCCAGGACCTTCACGCCCTTCTAGCTACATATAAACCAGAAATAGCAGTGCTAACTGAAACATGGCTTAAACCAGAATACCATAATAATGAGATTATAGCCCCTGGCTTTGCGATATTGTTCCAAAATCATCTCACCATTGAAGAAATTGATTATAAAACCCAAGAAATCAAAGATGTTGAACCAATCCTTACCAAATTAAAGCTAAACTCAAACAAACATATCATTATTGCAGGTGGCTACATTTCACCAGGCAATAACACTACTATAATGGAAACCTGCTAAACTGGATCTCAAACTCCATGCCACAAGAAACTGTACCATTAGGTGACTTTAAATTTGACTGGCTGAACTGCTCTAGCCACACTCCAACTACCCACATTAACCTCCATAGATTTATCCAAATTATATCCACCGCAACCAGAACAGACAAAACCTCAAAATGCAAATCCATCTTAGACTGGCTTCTGTTATCTGACCCCACTCTATCATGGCACTCTGGTTGTCTACATGACAGTCTAAGTGATCATCAACCAACCTACCTAATTCAGAACAGGCCCCATTACATAAGCTAACCCAACCTCAGAGTAATACTTAACAAAAAGACCTTGAAAACAACTGGCTTCATCAATTCACTACAAAGCTGTAATTGGACACCCCTAAAACTACTATCTCTAGATGACACTGTACAGTACTTTAACTCCACTTTCCTGCAAATCCTAAACTATCATGCCCCCTCCAGAACTATAAGACTAAAAGCTAACAATGCTCCATGGCTAACTAAAGATACTAAGACTACAATGAAAGAGAGGAATCTGGCCTGGAGTCAATATCAAAAGAACAAAACCAGTAATCTGAGGCAAACTTACCAAGAACTTCAAAACAAAGCCAAAAAACAAATCAAACTAGACAAAGTAACTACTACAAAAACATGCAGGAAAATTATGCCAAAAACCCAAAGAAATTTTGGGCTACAATAAATGGCATAATCCACCCAGGTAAAGCCACCACCCCAACCCCAGTGCTACCAAACAACCATGACAACATTACCACACAATTTAACAAGTTCTTTACCAAAACAGTCCAAACCCTTACCAATGTCTTCAATACCACTAGCAGACCTATATCAGGTGATAGCAAAACCCAACTTACTACTCAAGACAATACCACCAAATTTTCCATACAACCTGTACCCACTAAAATTATTTCAAAGCTCCTTAAACTGAAACCAACCACACAAGCTGCTGACACCCTACCAGCCAAATTCCTTCAGATAGCAGCAGATGCCATGGCCTATCCTGTGTCCATTCTCATAAATAGGTCACTTGCAGAATTCAAAGTCCCCACCCTGTGGAAAACATCACACATCATTCCACTGCACAAAGGGGGCAACTCTTTAGAACTCACCAACTACTGCCGAATCGCAATACTCTCACCTCTATCCAAGATATTAGAGAGAGTTGTACATTCCCAACTACTTCGGTACCTCTTACAAAACAACTTAATCTCCACAACACAGCATGGCTTTAGACCATCCCACAGCACCACCACAGCATTACTATCATTTACAGATATAATTAACCACAACAGAAACAAGGGGCTATTTGTATCTTCCATTTTCTTAGACTTATTTAAAGCCTTTGACACGGTAGACCATAACATTCTTTTCCAAACTTTATCTACCCTAAACCTCAGCCCCTCCACTATATCATGGTTTACTAGCTACTTATCTGGTTGACAGCAGGCAGTCCTATGGCATGACCAGCTGCCCCCCTGCTACCAGTATCCATTGGTGTCCCTCAAGGATCCATCCTTGGCCCACTATTGTTCTCACTATTCACCAACCAAATCAATTCCTCCTCACTCACAGCATCAGTAGTAAAATACACAGATGACACCACCCTTATAAGTGCCGCCCCCCACCTTAAAGGAACTGCAAATCCTCACCCAAAACACTTTTACTCTAGCCAAAACATGGTTCACAAACATCAAACTTATTCTTAACCCCAATAAAACTAAATTAATTATTTTCAGCCCAGGTCATGCTCCCCCCTCAACAACACTTTCACCATTCACTCCAGAGATAACATTCAAATCACTCCAACTGCACACACTAAACTCTTAGGTGTAGAAATAGACAATAACCTCAAATTTGACATCCATATAGCACAAACCATTAAGAAAGTTAATAAAAAACTAGGACTTCTCTATAGGAACAAACACTTTATAACTAAACAAACTAAAGCTACTATTGCAAGAACTCATCTGTTATCCATCCTTCTCTATGCCCCTCCCATCCTTACTAATCTCTGCCAGAGTGATCTGAACAAAATGGAATCTTGTTATAACAAAATACCCAAGTTTGCTACTGAAACCTCATAAAAATCCCACCACTGTCTCTCCCTTAACCAACTCAATTGTCTCAAGCTACCTCAACTACTTCTGTTTAATCAACTCACAATAGAGCATAATCTCTTCTACCTTCCAGAAAACAACCCTGCACTTCAAAATATAATTAACCCCCACATCCCTACCAGAGCCTTACAATCTAGTTCTCAGATCCTAATAAGCATTATCAGACACAAAAATGATGCTGGCAAATCTCTCTTTGCCTGCACTATTGCCAAAATCAGGAACTCACTACCTAGCCAAATAACCTCCACTATTCGATTTAAGAAACTTCTGAGAACCCACTTCTCAAACACTTGGCTTTGTTCATGCTACTCCCCAGGTTAATTTGCACCAATACCATGTTCAAGGATTCTACTAAAAGCCCCCTAATTCCTTTCACTGTAAAGCTTAATAATCATTGGTTATTTCTGTAACAAAATATTGAGAGTGCTCATAATTTAGAAAGACAAAAAAATGTTTTTTCTTGTGTTTATATTTTATATTCTATATAAACCCTAGTACTAGAATGCTGTATGCTGACTTTACTAAAGGAATTGTTAATCTATACATAACTTATGTTTCTATGGAACCTATATCTCTGTATGATATTCTTGTGTAATTTCTTTATGACATGCTATTGGAGCTTTTCTCCCCGGGCCTCCACTGAAAATGGATATGTGTCCAGTCGGACTTTCCCGGTTAAAAAATGTAAAACAAAATAAAAAAACCTATGATCCTTCATGAAGATGTAAGCCCTTTAAGAAGATGTAAGCCAGGAAGGGGCTAGCAGCACTGGCATTGCAAGAGTGCTCACCAACTGTTTATGTGTCAGGAGCACTGAAACTGTGCAAACTATGTATAAACATATTGAGAAGTAAATGCCATAGTGTTTAAGTGTGAGAAATCCCATGATCACATGCCTGGGAGTTATGTTGAAGTTGAAACAGACCATAAGTCTTTACAAAGCAAATTCAGAAAATGCCCCAAGACTGCAGAAAATGTTGACACTTCAGAATTAGAATGTGGAAGAAGTAATAATATCTAGCCACTGAGACATTATTACTTCTCTGGTCTGCTGCATTTCCATATCTTCTCTCAGACCTGCTTCAGTTCCTGTAGCTTCAAGAGTCACTAGACATCATGCTAGAGTCCACAGAATTTTCACAACTTTCATTTTTTTTTCAAGGAGGTTTTATCTGCATTCATTCACATATCTCCTAAGTAACATGCCTATATTATGATAAAACTGCCAGGAATGTACCTCATCTACAAAATGAAGAAAGAGAGTGGCACAAAATTAGAATTTATTGCACAAAGACTAACTTCAAGGCAACTATTATATCATCACCAGAGTTCAGGATGATAAATTGTCTAAGGAAAAGACATGCAGTTGACTAGAAGAAATCAAACACATTTGCAATAAGTATATACCAGTGAAGTTGATGCATGTGATATCGAGATACCCAAGATGCCTGTGAAATCATATTTATTTGAGCAAATAACTGAAACTTCAGGAATTATCAAGTAATAAATTTAAAGAATACTTATCTTCCAGTTCAGCAGCTTTGCTACTTACGCATATACTCACAAACATACACTATGGTTGCTACGTAAATTGCTGAATAGTATTTAGTCAATGCAAGCTTAATAAACTAGATTTTATTGACTCTCATTTAGATAACATGTGAATGCTATGAGAAAACCACTTGCCCAATGCAAGACCTATGGTAGGGGCCATTCCAGTAATTTAGCATTTTGTGATAAATGAGAACTGGCTTGATACATTGAGTTCAAAGTTTACTGATTTTTGGATTTCAGAACAGAGTCGTATACACACATACACATATATTATTATTAGACAGACAGAGAGAGATGGTGAGGATTTATAGGAATTCCATGGCAACCCAGTCTTGCAATGATTTACTCCTTGACTGTACCTGGCCTTAGGCTGTACCTCTTTTCTCTAGGAGGGCTAGACCATTCAAGCCTGGGGTGAATTTGTGGCTGCCAATCAAATCACCTAGGTCCTGTTTGACAAACAATAGTGAATCACATTGCTTAATCTGCATAAACAGTCTGTTCCTGAGATGGGGGAGGTGTGTGATGAATCTGACTCTCCATCATGTTTAATTTATTTGCTGATGAAGATTTATGTCCCTGGTTCTGGTAATTGTGGAACTATTAGACTTATAGAGATGCAAGGGATCCAGGCAAGGAACAGATAAGACACTGAATAAAGGGACAGAGGTTAGTTTGATATGTGTGGTGAACTATATCCAGAAGGGGAAGTTATACTCAATAAGTGGCCTAGTCAATGATGGATAAAAGGAAAAAAATAACCTCTTTGGATCTGGATTAATAAATCCACAAAAAGAACACCACCAACTTAGAATACAATGCAGGAAACGACAGAACACACTGGTACCACCACAGAATGATTTTTATTGAGCACTTTCGTCTAAATAAATATCAGACTTATTCAGAATAACAATGACATAAATCACAGCACTTAAATATCCACTCCTGCCCTCTCATTGGTCAAACTGACACAACAACCCCCTCCCATATATTTTAAACAGACATAAATGACCATGAAAAATAAATGCAGTTCAACATCCACAAATTCTTAAAATAAGCATTCATATAAAAAACAAGTTTCACGCTATAAAACGTGAATATAAAAACATATATTACATATAGTATTGTGAAACAATTTTCATAAAAAATGGGCAGATTTTAACTTTAGTAAGGGTCCTATTGACAACCTGTCATTCAGCCCAGGCAGTTCACATGCATTAGTTTTAATCTGCCATTTTAATTCTTTAAATTCAAGAAAATTATCAGAAGGCCCACTATGATGTCCCAAATTGTCATGATATATAGCACAAAATTTGAAAGTATGTGTGGGGTAATCACTAATATGCTTAAAAAGGGCGTTATTTTCATTTTTATGATTTATATCATAAATATGTTGGTATACTCTTTGTCTAAATGCCCTTTTAGTCTTCCCCACATAGAATCCTACAGGACTGACATAATGCTATGTTAATCACACCTTTGGAATAGCAATAATATTTATTTGATGGTTTAAGTGTGCCAAAATTCTTAATTTTAATTTTTTCTTGCATAAAATCCTCAATATTTGAGACCATTCTTGCTATTCTTACATACTGCCCTTTCACTAGTGCTCTTTTTTGATGGATGGGGTGCCAAGTACAATAATGCAACAGGTAATTGAAGTACGTAGGTTTTCTGTATAAATGGGAAGTGAAGTTTTTTTTTTATCATAGTCCTTTTTGATGGTGACTTCTAAGTAGTTGAGTGCGTCATTGTCTACAGCCATCATAAACTTTAAAAATGAAGTTGTTTCATGTATATATTTAAAGAAGGAAATGATGGATAAAAGGGAAAAAATTACCTCTCTAGATCTGGATTATATTCTACTGGAAATTAGCTGTGCTAAGTAGTAGGATTTTATGACTACTATTGTCACACGATGATCAGAAGCAAGGGAATAATTAACCCATGTTCCAAGGCCCCTAACCAGATTTTTGTTTTAAAGTGGGGTATTGTCTATGCTATATGCAGAGGGGTGAGATTGTCTACCAAATGTGACAATATTGATATTTTTCAAGTTGTCACATTCATCTAAAAAAAAACTAAAGGCATTGGAAAGATAAAAAAATATATTTCTCCATTATGTATTTTAACATTTTAAATAATTCACATGTTCAGTATTTATTATGTTAATGTGTATTTATTTCTCTTAACATTTTCTACTATATCTAGTTTTTAGTATTTACACATATTTATTGTTTTAACATATTCAACATATTTAAATATTTATTGTACATTGTCATTGTATGAAGCAGTGCTTATATATAGTGTGTTTTTTAGGCTGGTGTGTTCCATGAATTTTTCAGTTTGTATATTTTGTCTGCTTTTTAAATTCAGTGACTGTAAATATTATGCTTTTAATGACATAATTGATTAGTTCATAACTGGGTGGAACTTCCTGTTTGAACTGTATAAAAAGGAAGTAACTATGTGTGGTAAATTGTCTGATGAAGTCTAGACCTTTCTGGATGAAAGCGCTCATCCTTGGATTTTTACGTTCTGAAGTTAATAAAGTGGATTCTACATTCTACAACTGTGTGGTAATTTGCAGCCTGTATTACTTTAAGTGGGTTCAATCCAGCTACTTCTTCTGGCTTTTGTGTTTATATGCAGAAGATGCTTACCCTTAATAATACCAAAGGAACAAAAAATGCCAGCAGCTTACTGAATAACTGACCACTAGCTATTACACAGTCCAGCCTACGAAGTCAAATACAGGAATCAGTTACAGCCATTATTATCATGTCAATGAAACTCTCACTGTCATCTAAATTTCAACCCATGCCTAGATTACAGTTGTCACAATACTGTATTATGTCAGATTTGTACTGAACTCCTCAAAACAAACTATTACAACATTTGTCAGGGGTGTGTTTCAGATAGTAGGTGACTGAGATTTCTGTTAAAAATGTCAGGGGACTGTAACCTGATGGCAAGTGTATGGAAGCAAGCCATCAGTACAACTGATCTGCATTTGAAGGTGAGTAATAATTCATCTCCTACATCTGTATATTCTATGACTAGTCTGCAGAGGATTGTTACAGAATTAAGTGGTACACTAAGGAAATAGAAGACTTAGGAGGAGGTATACAATAGGTTCATAAACAAAACGCACAAGGTGTAATAAAGCTATCTTACAACAACAGGGTGATATTAAGGTGCAATCTCTAGGCAGTACATAGGTAATGTTTAAGTGAGATATGCGCAGTGTTGAACACAGAGTAAGATATGTGAAACCAATATAAATGAGGTATAAGGAAGTGTAACGTAGCATATCTGCCTGCTTCCCAGATTTTATAAAATAATGCTTCAATACCTGGGAATGGAAAAAAATGCTGACACACATAACGCACATCAGATGTGCAATGGATAGTACATTAAACAATATGGTGGGATTGGTTGTCATCAATGTGGTTGATGCCTTACATTCAAAGGTTTATATTTATTAGCCAGTAATTTGGAGGTTTAAAACTGTTAATTTTAATGTAAGTGTATTGTGCTGCCTTTTATGAAAGAAAATAAGCATTATCCTTATGTAGTTCACAACAATTTAATTCACCCAAATCAGTCACATAGAGATCTAGGCACTGTAACCAACAGGACCTTTAAATTTTGCAACAATATTTAATGAAATGCAAAGGTTTTTGCATGATGAATTGCTTCTTTCATTGTGTCACCACAAGGTATGCGTTAATGTTGTTACCAATTTGTACAGCTATTAGACTACCCTTACTGAAGTATACATTAATAGGAAAGCATTAGGCTAGCTGCACTTCCGGAACATTTTCAGCCCAGCCTATTTCCCGTTTTGTGCTTGAATTCACCTATTTCACTTGGTTAAAGTTTGGCCTTACCCATCCCCTGGTTAATAACTACATATTACTCCATAGTGAGAATAAGTGGGATTATACCATAGAAAATGTGAGAGGACCCATGCATGGAATAAAGCATGTAGGAGCTGCCTTTGTCCATTAGTAGTACTGGGGGCAGTCGTTTGGTAAACTTTCTGTTTCACATCCATAGATCCAAGTTGTGCTTGAATATGGACAGGGATGAACTTTGTTTTATGTGCATGGGGAGCCTGTTCCACAGCAGCGTTATCCTTTGTTAGATATACCTGTCCCTCCAAACCATTCTGTTGATATTGCAGAAGAGCTTTAGACACTAGACTTGGGCACAAAGCCTGTATTGAGGCTGCAGTTAAATAGAAAATCCAGATGTCCAGATAGGTCATATTTCATGCTATTTAGAAGGCATCCTGGGATACTGACTGGGCCATCGATGCAGTGTTCTTGGCTTTACAGAGAGTAGTGAGGACCTGTTCCCCCACTACTGTTGGACAGGAGGTCCTCATTGCTCTCTCTAAGGCCAAAAACACTGCATCACTAGGCCCAGACAATATCCCAGGATGCCTTCTAAATAGCATGAAACATGATCTATCAGGCCCTCTGGAATTGCTATTTAACTGTAGCCTCCAAACAGGCTTTGTGTCTCATGAATGCACAGCAGCAACATTCATCTCACTGCATAAAGGTGGGCCATCTACAGACCCTGGAAACTATATAGCAATAAGTCTCACTAGTCTCATATGCAAAGCCATGGAAAAAAAATTTATATCTTACCATAACGTTCCATATGTGTTGCCAGTCTTCATCTATTCTTGACTCTTGGGTTACGGTTCCGATTCTCGGAACTGGCTCAGCCATTATATAGCTCACTCTAGCCAAAAAACTCGAGCTTGCGGACTTATAGAAAAATAGAAGGAAACTAAACTAAATGAAGAAGCCATGTCCAAGGTGTTTCCTAACAAAAACCCAGGACAAAGGTTTGCTCCTCCAGAAATCACAGGAGGGGAAGGAGGGTGGGACACCAAAAATAGATGAAGATCAACAACACAGATGGAACATTATGGTAAGACATAACTTCTTCAATTTATCTGATGTTGTCAATCTTCATCTATTGTTGACTCTTGGGCCTCAGTCCTCAGCCACTTTAGATCCTTTCTGGCCCTATGGAAGGATATTCCTGAGAACCATAGAACCAAAGGAGGCTCTTCCCCTTGAGACCAAATCCAATTTATAATGAGTAATAAAGGTATGTGGAGTAGCCCACATTGCTGCTGCGCATATTTCACTCATGGAAACCTTAGAATGGAATACAGCTGAAGTAGCCATAGATCTGGTAGAATGGGTTCCACTTCTAACCATCGAAATTTCAAAACATCAAACTTCTAATCATCGAGACCAGCACATCGAATTTTGAAACATCAAAGGTTACAAGTGTAACCAAAAAAAAAAACAAAAGAAAAGTAAATTTTAACAATTGTATGCAGAGGGGCTTCATCCCCCTGCACCTCCCATATGGGGGGTTGCGCCCCAAACACACCCCCTACTTTAATATTCCAACTCCAAGCCCACACTAAGTGTAAAGTAAGTAAAGGGAAATCTCACATTTAGTGCTATATGCAGAAGCGCTAAACGGGAGATTTTCTGTACCCTATCTGTAGTGCCATCACATGGCACAGAGACACACACACTATGCAGGGCCCTGCAAAAACACAAACATTCACCCACCTAAACTTACCTTTTTCTTCCCCTTCAAACCTTCGATGTTTTAAAACTCAATGTTCTGGTCTGGATGATCTGAACTTCAATGTTTTAAATGTGCCTTCACCGGTGCAGGTAAGTTGAGATTCTTTCTGTTATAAATGTAAGTAATACAGTCTCTTAACCATTTTGACAAGGTCACCTTAGAAACAGATTTCCCTAAAGTTATGGCAGAAAAGGATACAAACAACTGTTCTGATTTCCTAAATTCTTTAGTTCTGCAGAGGTAGAAATATAATTGTCTGTGAACATCCAACAAGTATAGGCAATATTCCCCTTTGTTGGAAAAATTGGGAAAGAAAACAGGCAAGTCTATGGCTTGACTAATGTTGGACTCTAAGACGACCTTCTGGATGTAAGGATAGATTGGTTCTGAGAGTAACTCTATCCTTATGGAAAATTAAGTAAGGGGGTTTTGAACATAAGGCCTGAAATTCAGAAACTCATCTTGCAGAGGTTATATCTATGAGAATAAGCGTTTTCCAAGAAAGGAACATGTAGCTGCTGGTTCAAAGGGGGTAAATACCAGTGACTGCAGAACAACAGTCAGGTCCCATGGCGAAGAGGATCTTTAAATGGAGGCTTTAACTGAATAGCTCCCTTGAGGAAGACCTTGCATAGTATATGTGAAATTAAAGGGAGATCTTTGAAGCCATTATGGGAATTAGAAATGGCAGCTATAATTACTAACTGTGGAGGCAGAGGCTCCTTTAGCAAACAAGATGGCCAGAAATTCGAAAACTGTTTCAACAGGAGTGGAAAAAGGGTTAAGACCATTATCACAAGCCCAGATTGAGTATCTCTTCCTCTTACTGAGGTAGAGTCTCCTGGTGGATGGTTTGTTCATGCCAGAAACTTTTTCACAGCGGGGATGGTATATCATTATGCCTGGCGACTATCAGAATTAGAGGAACCAAGAAGTTAGCTTGAGACTTTGAAGAATGGAATACACCAGTCCCCTGAGTGTAAGACAGAAGGTCTGGAACTGGGTCCAGAATCCATGGACAGTGAACTAGATGAGGCCACAGGAAGGGAAACTAAATTTGTCAAAGCCAGTAGGGTGCAATGAGGATCACTTTGCTTCTCAACCTGGCTGCTTTCTTGAGAAAGAGTTGTATCAGACATAAAGGAGGGAAGGCATAGAGGAGACCTGTGGGCCAATCAAGAACAGCGTCTCTCTTGGGGACTCCCCCTAAGGAGGGATTAGGGCAAAGTAGCTTTTGCATCTGTTGTTTTGGGGTGATGCAAAAAGGTTGCAGCAAGGCTGGCCCCAGAGATGAAAGATCTTCCCTATACTGGGAATGAGCAACCACTCGTGAGGCAGTAGAATGCATCCCCTTAGTTTGGCCGCTATCATATCTGAACTCCCCGGGATGTGCATTGCTGCCAGAAAGTGTTTGGTGGCACTGGCCGATTGCCACACTCTGAGGGCTTCTTGACACAGGGGGGAGGATTTGGTTCTCCCTTGTTTGTTGATGTACCAGACTACAGACATGTTGTCTTGTTGTCTGATTGGATTGCAATCATTCCTTGAGGGAGGACAGATTGAAGTGCTTGCAATGCTAATAGCACTGCCCTCAACTCCAGGATGTTAATATGCAGATTGGCCTCTATCAGGGACCAAGTGCCTTGGACTGTCTTTCCCAGATAATGCCCTACCCCACCCCATCTGTGAGGCATCCATGGTCACTATGGCCTTGAGTTGAGTAGGGACAAAGGGGCAGACCAAAGCAATTTCTTCAGATTCCACCCACCAGGATAGGTCCTTTTAGCAGCAACTGGTGATAAAAATGGGGTAGTTCATTGGATGGGTTAGAAAAGACCATTGATTTGCAAGAAGCCATTGCAGTAACCTCATGTGGAATCTCTCTAGTGGGACCAGGGTGATAGCCACTGCCATGGACCCCAACCCTTGAAGCACCAGTAAGGCTGGTACTTTGTTTGTGCATAGGAAAGAATGTACTTGGGATTTTATCTTCTGTAATCTGTGAAGGGGGAGAGGGCTAATCAGGTCCAGAATCCAGGACACCACACAATTTTTGCATATCATTTCGAACACACAGTTGGAAACTCATTGGCTTATGTGCACTCTAGATGTTAGTGCATTATATACCAGTATTCCTCACTGGGCTGGTCTTGAAGCCATTGAATACTTGTTAAAAGGGGCAAACATATATATCCACCGGGCTTTAATACACTTCTGATTTGCATGACTGAACACGTTCTTAGTAAGAATGTATTTTATTTTCACGGCAAATGCTACTAGCAAGTCAAGGTTACTGCTATGGGAGTGTCTTTCGTTCCCATATATGCAGACTTGTTCATGTAATTCCTAGAGGACCAATTGATTTACAATACTAGTCACAATTTATATATACCTTAAACTGACATTTGGAGACGTTATCAGGATGACTGCTGGATGGTATGGAGAGCAGATGAGACCTATTTGCATAAATTCATGCAATATCTGAATGAGAACAAATGGGGAATAGAATTTATGGTACATTACCATTTAATGGAAATGAATTTTTTGGATGCGACTGTAAGTAGGGAAAGGGACCAAACACTTAGCACTAAGGTGTTTTGGAAACATCCCCAATATAACATGCTACTCCATGCCTCCAGCTTTCATCCCAGACATATAATTAATAATATTCCCAAGTCTCAATTTCTCCATATCAGACGTATATGCTCCTCTGAAAAATCTTATCAGGAATTCCAACATGATCTCATTGATAGATTTGATCATAAAGGTTATGATCATAACACTGTTTTGACTGCCAGTAATTGGGTTTCTACATGAACCATATCTGATTTATTAACATACAAATCCAGAGTTCCAGATCACAACACTGATCTTAGGTTTGTTACTACCTATGGGTGTAACACCAATGTCCCTCGGAACATTGTTGATCGTTACCGGGGCATCTTAATGTCAGATGGCAGAATTTCTGAAATTTTGGGACGTAGGTGTTTGTTTTCTTTCTGAAGGGGCCCCACTTTGGGGTCACATTTTAGTCATTATAAACACAGCAGGAAGGTGATTCAATCACAGACTACCCTATTTGGAGATTTACTTAAGGGTTGCTTCCCCTGTGGTTATTGTTCTGCCTGTCAATATGTCCTTAAATCCAAAAGTTTCACTAGTGCAAATACATCAAGAGTTTATGATATCCTATTTTTAGGTAACTATAGCACGGAATGGCTTATTTATTTAGCCAGGTGTTCCTGCTCAGCATTCTATGTGGACCAAACATCTAGGTCCCTGCGGGTTAGGATTTCTGAACATTTAAGTGATATCCGAAATAAAAGGCTTTCCAGATCATTATATAAACATACCTTGCAGCACACTACAGCACAGTTCACTTTTACTATTATTGATATAATAAAAGGAAATAGACAGGGCAAAATGGGTTGGCACTCTGTTCTAAATACTAAAGAATGCAATTGGATTATTAGACTTGGGGGATTGTTTAGACCTGGTCTTAATGAGCAATTGTAACTAATTACTTTTTGGAATGTGATGTGTATTTAAATGATGGAAGATTCTTGTTAGTTATGTTCACTGAGGAAGGCATATGGATGAGGAAACTGGTTTGACTGTTTTGCTATAGCTTTGCTATAGCTTGCTATAGCCTTTGGAGTTTCCACAATAAAATGGTTTTCACTACTTGGTACTGGCCAGCTGTGTGATTGCTTCAGGTTTTGTGGGCCTTTGCACCAGCCGTACTTGCGGTTCCTGCGTGGGTGTATGGGTTAGAATAGACCACTGATTTGCAAGAAGCTATTGCAGTAACCTCATGTGGAATCTCTCTAGTGGGACCAGAGTGACAGCCACTGCCATGGACCCTAACCCTTGAAGCACAAGTAAGGCTGGTACTTTGCTTCTCCATAGGATAGAATGTACTTGGGATTTTATCTTCTGTAATCTGTGAAGGGGAGGGAGGCTACACATGAGAGGGTGTTTAAACGAGCTCCTATGAAGTCAACTGAGACTTTATATGATGGACCATGATGCCAAAATGCAGGAACAATTGTAGGGTGAATTCTGTTGTCTGAAGCAGTAGATGTCTGGTGAAAGCAGTGATGAGCCAGTCGTCTAGATATGGAAACACCCAGAATCTATGGAGTCTCAAGTGAGCTGCTACTGCTGCCATACACTTTGTGAACACCCTGGGGGCTGTGGTGAGACCAAAGGACAGCACCCTGAACTGAAATTGACTGGCCCCTAGCTGAAAGTGGAGAAACCTTCTTGAGCGTTTGCCCATCTTTATGTGGTAATACGCATCTTGAAGGTCTATCGAGCACATCCAATCATTTTTCTCCAGAAAAGGAAGTATTGACTGAACCGTGACCATCCAGAATTTGGACTGTTGAACAAATTTGTTTAGAATGCTGAGATCCAGAATTGGTCTCCAGTCCCTGTCTTTTCTGGCACTAAAAAGAACCTTGAGTAAAATCTGGATCCTATCTGATCTGGTGGAACTTCCTGGATGACTCTTTTTTCTAGCAGCTTTTGTATTTCTAAGGCTGCTTGTTCCTTCTGATTGGGTGGAACATCAGGGACTCTTATTTGAGTTCTTGGATAAAGAGTGAAGGGAATAAGGTAACTTCCGGTAATAATTCTCAGCACCCAGGCATCTGTGGTTACTTGTTGCCAGGCTGTTGGGTGCCAAGAAAATCTTCTCCTGACTGCCACCAGAGGTAAGCATCCGGGCCCCCTTCCAGGAGTGCTGATAGGGTTGGCCAGAGAAGGAATCTCTGGAACCCTGATTTTGTGACCCACTCCTGCCTCCAGGATGGCATTTTCCATTAGAGCTCCCCCCTCTGCCCCGAGGGGAATCTGCACCATGTGTATCCTGGAAAGGCCTCTGGGACTTTTTGAACCACATCTTCCCACTCCTCTGATTCCTAGAATAGAATTGTTGGGGAGCAGAAAAATGTATACCAACTGCAGAAAGGGTCTTTCCATCTTTCTCACACCTGGCTAGAGTCTCTTTGGCTTTGGGGCCCAACAAAGAAGATCCATCAAAAGAAGCACTGACAAAGAAGACTTGAACAGTTCTGCAAACGTACACAGGCACATCCAAGAGTGTGTCTTTGAACTGTGCAACACCTGAACCGGCTTACCTGGTCACCCCTTTGGCTGCATGTGCAATAAGCCTCATGGATGAATTAGAAATAGACTCCAGGGGAGCTAACTGAGAGGCCACCTTTTTCTGGACCCCCTCAGATACCGCTCCTGCTAGGGTATCCGATAGCTCATTGATCAGCTCCCTCTGCAGCCTAGTGAAATGTGCCATGAAATTCAAGGACTTAAGGGTGAAGGTCGATGATGCATAAACCCACTTTCCAAATCTGTCTATTGCCCTTGACTCTCGGTCAGGGGGATGAACAGAGGAACTTTCCTCAGCTAGTTCCTTTTTAGTGGCAGCCGCCACCACCATGGCATCTACTGCTAATCCCTTTGCCCAGTGCTGGTGGTCCTCAGGAGCAAAGAGTAATTTATCTGGTCTCCTGGGAATTGGTTCTATCAAATCAGGGGCCTTCCAAGCCCACTGAGAGATCAACTTAATGAGATCATCAGCGGGAGGAGTCACCCAGAAAGTAGATGGGTGAGCTCTGAAGGCTTGCAAGTACACAGACTCCTCAGAGGTAGGGTCTTGGGGCTTCCAGTTACTCCTCTGTTTAAGGATCTCTAGAATGTCTACAAAGGAGATGTCTTCTGGGGGTGACCAGGGGGAACCCTCCCCATCATCGAAAACCATGTCCTCGGTGACGGACTCTTCAGGGGAGTCCAGGTGTTTCATCTTACACATCTTCTTCCAAGGGGGCTCTTCAGTGGGAATATCTGAAGAGGACTTGGAGAGGGGTGATCCTTAGTTGGAATCTCTTGCATCCTTGGAGTTCTCTGTCCAGCTACAGAGGTTGGTGGAAGGTCTGGGTAAGAGACTCCAGTAACACATCAAGTCTCCTGGGAACTTGCAGTGGCCAAAGCCCTCTCCATAGCCTGAAAAGTAGGCCCCCCTGAGGAGGGATGGGAGCCTGGAACCAAACCAGACAAACTCAGAACCAGGGTCACACCCCACCCCAAGAGACCCAACTCAAAGCCAGAGACGAGGAAAGACCCTCAGCCATCATAGCGTGAAGAGGTAAGGACGACTCCGAATACAAAAACAGGAGTTGACTCAAACCCCCTGGACCTGACGGTGGAGGCACAATCCCAGAGACCCATTGGTTCTGAAGGCACCAAGGCAGTCACAGCCATGCCCAAAACTGAACACAAGGATGTTGTCGATGCCGGGGTCATAGGAACCTGTGTGGTCAGAGTCGACAACTCTAACGCCTGCGGGGCAGTCAGAGGAGGAATATATGTTAGAAGAATGCTGAGGGAATACTCCTCTGCTCCAGGTGAAAGAATGGGCTGAGAAGATGGAGGAAGACCCCTAGCTGTCAGAAGCTGATCCACCAACCTCACTATGTCAACTTCATAAAGACTCCTGGTGGAGTGAATGGAGAGTCCAGCATCAGATTCTGTCCTTTCTATAAATGGACTAGGAAGCTGACCCAGGAAGGGATCAATAGACAGGGATGCACTGAAGTAGAAGGTATAACCTGTGGACCAGAAGGAGATGTTGGCACCAACATGGAAACTAAGGAAGCTGGTGCTGATGCCGATGTTGTTACGAGTGCTAGTGCTGTAGCTGGTGTCGATGGCACCGAAGTAGTGGTTGATGCCGAGAAATCAGTCCATTCCATGAGTTTCAGAACCTTTGGTTTTGGTTCTGAAGAGGAAACAACAGACGGGTTCTTATATTTTTAGATGTCGGTGCCGATGGAGACATCGGCACCGAATGACTAGCTTTTGAAACGGAGGCGTTATGAGACTGATCGGCCTTGGACAAAGCTTCTTCAAAGGGGGCTTTAAGAAGCCCTTTAAGTATGAGTTTATTACCACTCTCTAAAAGGGCCCTAGTACTGAAGCCCTGGCAGACAGAACACTCTAAATCCAAATGAGGAAAACCCAAACAATAAACACAAGAATCATGCCTGTCAGAGTTAGCCATTTTTCTGCCGCACTCTTGGCACTACTTAAATCCAGTGTAGACTTAGACTTTTCTGCCATAATAGAAGAAAGGAAGGCAGAAACCCAGTCAAAAAGGTACAACACACACTCACAGAAGAATAAAAAAAGAAAAATTCTACCAACAATGGTAGGAAGAATTACCAAACGGTAGTTAGAAAAGGAGAGAGGGGAAACTACCAACAATGGAAGAGGAGAAATACCAACAGGTATAGGGATTAAATCACTCACACAAGAAAAAGTGGATAGATAAAGGCTAAGAAATATTAAAGGGATATTAACTAAGACAGATAGTTAGATAAATAATGAATAATTTTAAGATTTTACTGAGCTGCGAGAGAAGAGTCGGCTGATGCATCTTTTATAAGAGCGGCAAATGAGATCCGGAATAATGTAGAGAGGGGCATTGTGGGTAGACTCTTAGCTCGAGACACTTTTGGCTGGTGCGAGCTATATAACAGCTGAACCCATAACCAAAGAGTCAAGAAGAGATGAAGACTGACAACATCAGATGAATTATTATGGAAATTATCAATAATGACATATGAAACCTCCAAACACTGAACCCAACCCAGTTTGGTTTTGTCAAGGGCAGGTCATGTCTAATCAACCTGCTGGACTTCTTTTTGAAGGTCTCCAAAGCAGAGGATGAGGGAAAAACAGTTCACACTGCCTACCTTGACCTGGCCAATGTATTTGACATGATACCTCACTTGGGCATTGTTGACAAACTCAAGAGGTTATGTATAAACCCATATGTCACCTCGTGGATAGCCAACTGGCTCACAGACAGAATCCAGGAAGATAGAATTGGAGAGTCTACCTCTACAAAGAAGCCAGTCACAAGCTGAGTCTCTCAGGGATTGGTCCTGGGACAGCTCCTTTTTGGCATTTACTTCTCTGAAGTCAAGGCCAATATCAATGGCCTCTGGCTGACTAAATTTGCAGATGATCGCAAGTTAGTAGCAGTCATGGAATCCCTCATCAACACAAATGTCCTCCAGGAAGGACTAACACAAACAAATACCTCTGACACAAGTTATGGACTAAAACTAAATGCCAAGAAATGCATAACAGGAAGTCATTCACCCCTGGTAACTATCATATTGGAAACACAACCCTAAGAGTTGACCCAGTAGCCTGGGACTTGAGGACACACAGACAGTAATTGAGCCTTTGACCATCAAATGACTAAGGTAGCAAGGAAATCATTCTATGTTGTGCAACTTAAAACAAAGTTATGGTATCAAGGTGCAAGGAGGTCATTGTTCCACTGTATTTAGCATTCATCAGGCCTATCACTGAGAATAATGCCCCCTTTGGTATGCAGCTAACCAGGCACAATTAACAGTTGGAACATCCACGGAATTTCCTCACTAAAAGAATACAGGGCATAAGTAACATGTCCTATGCAGAATGCCTCAAAGCCCTGTCCCTGTATTCTGTCTCCTACAGCCAGTTGAGCAGAGATCTATGCCTGACATACAAGGCATTATTAGACCCCACCCTGATGGACCTACTGCATGTCCACAAAACAAACAGCACCACAACTGCCCATTCTAAAGACTTAAACCTCACCTGTGAGATAAATAGGACCTGCTGTAGAAACATTTATGTATCCCAGAGACTACCCCTTCTCTGGAACAGGCTCCAATATCCATAAGAAGCAGAGTTCCTCTCTAACCAATTCAAATGTAACTTGGACAACTGAAGAGAGAAAAGGAAATTCATCCCTGGTTTGGCATCTCTGTCTCTAATGGATACAGGCAGTAAGGTTCATCTCCCAGGCCCCTGCTTGTAAATGTTTGGTCTCCAAAGCCCCTGCTTACACTTACCAAGGGTACCAGAACTCATCAGTTGCTGAGCTCTGAATCCAGTGTCCAACCGTGTATGTTTGATTTGAATCTTAACAGATGTGTGTAAAATATAGTGGTTACAGCTTATTTTTTTAAATATTATCCATGTAATGATTTGACACACGCTTGGTAACATTAACATCAAAAATGCATGGTTTGACAGTGGATTCGGAGCTCAGCAGCTGCATCAACACTGTTTGCCCGATAACAGAATAGTAAAAAAAAAATTGCCCGATAACGGAATAGTAAAAAAAAACAAATGAATAGCAGTAAAGTGTTTTGTTTTTTAAAGCATCAGCCACTGATTTAGCAAGGCATCGCTGACAACGGAAATGACCGCTGTTGGGATGTACTAATATTTTATTTTACGAGGGGTTAACATAATTACTTCAAGTCCAAGCCACATCTTAACAACTTGTGTGTTGTAAGCACTTCACGGCAAACATATACATAGCCATTTCCCTGCATTTCTAACATTATTTCATGCCAAAAGTAGAATCCCTCTGATGAAATATATTCATCATGAGTACATCTTCATCAAGTTTTGCCACTTGAGAACTACATGGACTACATGTAAATTACGACACTGTAAAGGGAGATAGTTAAAAAGGCCTGTTATCTGAAATGGAAGTATTTCTTTATTTTTTTCTTTCTGTCTTTGTGACTTAGCGAGGCAATACTTTAAACGTGAACATTCAGCTGTAATCTAGGACCTTAACACGTCTGTTAACCAGATGTGTGTATGATTTAAAATAACTTCTATTTTTTACAAATAAATTATTACAATAAATAATTTGTACAGATAAGTGGTTAACAGACATGCTAGGGAACTGGATTACAGCTGAATGATCGTGTTAACAGTGTTGCCCCGATAACGGAAAAGTGCCCTCATCAGAGATTTGGGATGCAAGGCTAGGCTTAAAAAGGTCGCTGTGGTTGTTAGCCTAGCATACACCTATGAACCTACTACTTATGCCATTTGACTTTCTGATGTGCAGTAAATCCATCAGTACTGGGTCAGAGGATGCCTTGTATACCAGTCACAGATCAACTCTTTTACAGTTTGTAGGATACCAAGTACAGTGACAGGGCTTTGAGTTGGTCCATTTAAGATATGCTGTTTTGGTCTTGTATCCATTTAGTAAGGTATCTCAGTGAGCAGTACAGTTGTTGCATGTGTCTGGATAGATACATATCAAACGGGGCATTATACTCAATCATTGGCCTAAAGAGGGCCGAGTAAAGGGAAACAATGACATCCCTAGATCTAGACACAACCCCTTTGCTTTTAGGTTGTACAATATAGAAGGACATTCCTACAACAATGGAACATGTTGGTCAAAAATTAGGTCACTGTCCACATAAGTTCCCAAATCATGAACAACTGGGTCAACTTTTAGGGGGATATTTTCAGTCTGGTAGTTCCCTGAGGTAGATGACTTCCCAAAGGATACAATAATGTATTTGTGGCATTTTGTTTCAGTCCATGATTTTAGCACCAGTTATTTATTTGGGACAAACCTTCCGGCAGTAGGCTAAGTCCTTTCGGGATTTAATGACTGCTCCTAGCTTGCAGTCATCTGTAAACGTAGTCAGCCAGAGCCCTTTGGTACTAGCTTTTACTTCAGAAAAAGTATAACACTTTAATACTACACTTTAATAGTATAATACTATATTTTGCATATATGCATCAGGAGATAAAGTAATTCAGAGTTTATCAAAAATAATTCAACAGAATGATACTGTGCTTAATAACAAAGTATGCGGACAGGCTAACAAAGTTAGAAATTTATTTATAAGGAATAAGCTGTTAAGAGGTTTTAATAGTTATGTTAAAAATTAATCTCAACGAGGAATATCTAGTCATGCTTGATACGATGGCACATCAAAAATACCAGAAATAATGTTTTTTTGTTTTTCCAGTAAATAACACAACATTAATATATGGTTGAAGCATCACTATTTTAGTAATGTATAATCAGGATATACTGCAATTAAACAGGAAGAAGGCTTCAAGTTTAACTGGATTCAAGTAGTTCATTGACTGAATCATGGATAACAAATACTGTATTCCGAGATCCAGTTGTGCAATCCTCAGTAACTTATTATCAGAGTCGAGTACACTGCAGAACTAATGATGAAATGCTATAACATTGTTTGGTAAATAAAATAAATAATGGATCCTCATACTACAGACACATCACACCCATGGCATTACTAGTGGGTCAGTGCAAGAAGGGGTTTTACAGCCTTGACTGACCAAAATATCATTGATCAGTAAAAAATGTTTGGGGTTATCCCGTCATAAATCTGTGACATATGCCACAGACTACCACAGGGCAGCATGGATTACCCAAAGAAAAAGAAAATAAAACATACATTGCCCTCTAAATCGTGAAAACAGAAACATTCCATAAGTTATGCAGGTTATTATGTGCAACTTCATAGCCTCATCATTCAGATGATACAAATCAAGACATATAAAGAAAAAATATTAAAAAGGCAATAATGTAAACAGGGTGGAAGGTATAAATGGATTAAATCGTCTTGAGAAATGGTAACGCAGAAGACATTTCCAAAAAAAAAAAACAAAAGCTGCAACAGAGGTAAGTAGTAATACAGAGGATGTACACCTAAAGAGGTATTTAACAGAACAGCACATCTGCTTCTGGCAGTATAGATCACAAACAGTATACATGCAGATCATTTCCTTACTCAAATCCTGCTTGGTTATGTTATTTTATATACTTCAGAAATCCATAAGCGGGTGCATACTGTTTGCTATAATAGGTTTACTGCACACTCTTCTGTTAATTTACAGAGTACAAAATTGTTTATACTGCTAATATTTTATGTTATTTATTGCAATTCCTCCATTAACTTGGCAGAGCAGTATTTGTTTTACAGGCAAATATCCTGCTGGATTATTTACTTCACGCAGGACACTAATAAAATGAGATAATATACGTTCCGGTCTATATCACAAAAACACTGCAGCTGTTATCAAACTGTGAATAGTGGTGACCATGCTAACATGTATAGACATTTTAACTTCATTCTAAGCTCATGATTCTTATATGATTGGACATAGCCATACCTGTCCTACTTCTCCTTGGAATAGAGTGACCTGGTGTTTAAGATAATTGAGCCAGAGCTGCCCCAGATGGTTTGCAGTACAGACTAAGAGTCAAAGCAGTCGGGCTATAAGTCCTATTATATTCTGCTGCATTCCAATCACTTTACTCTTTCTGTTATATTTAATCTCTCTTCTGAATTATTCATTCTTGACTTTCTAGACTTTGACTAGTACACGCCATTGACTACCAACCAGCCCCACTTGCCTTTCCAATTGTACATAGCGGTTAACTATGAATGTAGACAACAATAGCAAGCATCAGGAATGCATGGGTATCATTCTCGGAGACAGACAAGGACCACCTGTATTACTGCTGTGGATGCCAACTTCTCTAAATACTTGCCTAAATGGGTACATAAACCAGCTAGGTCATTAAAAATGATATACCTATTGTTTTTTACTGTTGTTAAAGATGTGCACAATGGAATGGGATGCAGTCAGTACTAGTCACACAACTATGCTGCAATATTACATGAATTACCCTACAAAAGTATCATAATCATATATGTCTCCCCTCCCTGCTAATTATATATACCAACTCCGAGATCACACTACAGTGGAGAAAGGGCAAATTTCCTGATGCCTATTGTAATGCAATCTCAGCTAGAATGGTTCAACAAATGACATATTCTATAAAATGCCATTCTAAATGCGGTTCGGTGATGTTATCCTTCGATGAAATAATAGGGACCTGATTCTACGGGAATATTATTTACTGCAAACAGTACAGGAAGTGATTGCTACATTGTTTAATGCAATATTCTTCTCATTAATAGATAATAACAATGTATTTGGGCAAACAGAGCTGGATGAGGCTAGTTTGATGCTATGTGCCTTTAACACACCTTCGGGCAAATATGCATAATGATTTCTGAGTTTATTGGGCATTTCATCTCCTCCAAATGTCTTTCAAAGTGTTATAGCTGGTATGACTGAAGGTTAGAAAAGAGTTGTTAACATGACTAATTACCTTTTGGTCTGCAGTCTACCAAATAACAGCATGATACTAAAACTGTTAAGCTACTAGGCAGACTAAAGCCACAAGATATGAAATTTAAAGTAAAATGTAAAACTGTTATGTTATCTCTGAAATACATGTCATCTTCTTACAGCTAATAGGTTCATAGCTAAATACTAGGCTATATGCCATTGTGCACTATTTTCAGCCTAGCCCATTTCCATTTGAGGTTGAAATAACCTATCCCATTTGGTTATAGATTGGCCTTACCCATCCCATGGTTGATAATTGTATATTTCCCTTAATAAAAATAACTGGGATCATACCAGGGGACTCATGCATTGAATAAAGCATCTAGGAGCTGCATCTGTACATTAGTAGTACAGGGGCCAGTCCTGGGATACATTTTCTGTTTCCCATTCATTGATTGAAGTTGCCCTTGATAATGGGCTACAGATAGATGCAGATTATGCATTTGCTATGGCAAATATGCAAACTCGTAAAGACAAACCCTCATTAATGTAATTCTTAAAAATTATACAATATTTGCCCCATTAACTTACCAGTTGATGAAATTAAACTGTTTGCACATGCAACTTGACAGACTGAAATGGATATATAATTTGATTCATCAATACATGTGTGCACTAGCAGGCAAGCAGATGAAAAGTAAAAAAGACCTGAGCATAGTGCATGGACAGAAGTAAGACTGAGGCAAGCAGATGATTTGTTGTGATGAACCAAATCACTGGAAGCTGAGAAATGGTTTTATTTAACAGCAAGTATACAGAGTAAATACCATAAAGACATTTACATGTGTAATCCACATATGATCATGTCTGTAAACACTACAAGAACCTTCAAGTACAGAAAATACATCAGAGGGTACATTTCCAGAAGAAAGCAAACAAAAGCAATAAATCCAACCAGAGGACAGCAGTCCTGCCCACTGAAATAATTCTAAATACTAAATCCACAAACTAGTAATACTTAACTGCCACAGAAATCAATGCCACAGCTAGAGACAAACTTCAGGAAAAAAATGCTAAGTTTACTTCCAAAGAAGGAAACCAGTGTGTGAATAGAACATTTTATTATAGCCAGGTGTCTTATTTTATTATAGCCAGGTGTGTGTGTAGGAAACCATTCTCCATCAATATGGCAATCCCAAAGACACCTGCAATCTCCAATTTAAGTAGTATTGCCTGAAAGCATGTTTAGGCACCTAAATCAACAGTCCAGCCAGTATACAGCAGAAGTGCACAGATGGTAAAGCACTTAACCTAGTGAAATATGCATCTGGCATGCAAGGGCCTGAATGTACTTCTGTACATGACATTTCCTGCTCAGATATCACTTGGCATAGCATATCACTTCCCAGTACCCATGTACATCTCTTGTGCAATGGTGGCAGGCCATAAAAGACTGATTTAGTGCATTCACATTGTTTTGTTCAGAGGAAATCACAGTGAGTAACTCAGGTAAACTAAAGTTCTAGGATTTACACATAGCATATCATTACATATGCCACCATTTTATATTTGTGGAATGGAGGCAGTAAACAGATCCTCTACAGACCGAAATAGTCTAACAAAATACCGGAGGCAGCTGATGTGTCTGTGGCAACCAGATATTAAGACATTGTGTATAGTCCCTTATGTAACTGTCGCTGAACTATTTAAAAAATAGTACGGTTCCTGAACAGCACTGTTTTTCCAGGAATCTGAAGTCAGCTGGTATATTAGGCAGGAGGAGATATAGTAGCACCAGGACCTCCTTAATTTCTAGCTGAAATTCTGAGTATGCTGTGAAGATGTGGTATGATAGAGCATCTGTCCCAGAATGAACAGAGAACCACAGAGCTACGGGAAAAGTGATAAATACACCGCTTACAGCACTTGTATGACAGAATGATATGCAACTCCATGATGAAGTTCACACTACCAAAAACAAACTGAACATAAAACTAAAATAAATAAATAAATAAACAAGCATTTTAAAGCACTCCCCCTTTCCTTATAAATGTGTGTGTGTGTGTGCATATATATATATATATATATATATATATATATATATATATATATATATATATATATATATATATATATATATATATATACATATATATATATATATATATATATATATATATATATATAATATATATATATATATATATATATATATATATATATATATATATATTATATATATATATATATAAAATAAAAAAAATATATATATATATATATATAATATAACTTTATATGAACCACTTTTTTTGTAAAAAAAAAAATTAAAATCTACTTGAATGCACAAGTATGCTCAAGATGCAGTCTATATATATATATATATATATATATATATATATATATATATATATATATATATATATATATATATATATACTAACTCCAAACAAAAATTATGGTAAGGAGACAACTCCCTTTTGTAGTTCACAATGGTCTCAAACAAGCAGGAATTCTACTGCATCTAAGTAAAGAAAGCACCATATAAAAATAAATTCAGTAAAAGCACAAAACACAGCAACATGTAAAAGCAAAACAAAATGCCAATTTTTGACTATAAAAAAAAAAGTCTACAAGCATTGAAGTAAAACAGCTAAACCAGCCCTAAACAAAAACAAAGGCAAAAGGCATTAAACGTTTCATATTATTGAAGCACCATTAAAATGAGCAAATTATTTTAAAATACAATACTTATTACTTAAGTGTAAGGTAACTGTTTACAGCAGGGTGCTTAAGTAACTCCGAAATTCCTCTGCTGCACCTAGCAAGCCATCAGACATCCAGTTGTATGCTTACTGAATTTTTACAGGCAATGACAATATAGCAAGGGATTATATCTGCCATTATCTTGAGTATATACCACTGCTGGCACACAATCAGCTGTTTTGGGAAGATCCTATCCATTAGCCACACAGGACTGTCTGCCAGGCAAGAGATATTACCTTCTGTGGTGAGCAGGCAAAGGATCTCACTATCTGCATTCAGCTCCATGTGATGGAGGATCCAGACTGTAATAAAACATCCTTAACTGTGATGGTGCCCATGAAGCTGAAGTTTTTAACATCTGTAATCTTTCCCTTAATCATCCTACACAGAATCAACTGCTGTAAGACCAGCTTTTTAAGCAGATGTCATACTCTGCCCCACTCACTGCCTGTACACACTTCTATACAATATCAGGCAAAATATCCTTCAAGGGTGCAGTCTCAAATTTAACAGCTGATCCCAAACCTGTTAATTTCACCTCATCAGGATAAGGCAGATTGTAGTCAGACACGGATTTAATTAATTCCTCACTGGTTTCTGTAAACAATATGACTGCCCTGTCTCTACACTTGTTTGTCCTTTTCAAACTACATATTCCAAACAAGAATAACCATCTCAGCTCTAGTCATCACTATATCTGGAGCCTTCAGTTGTAAACATAGATCATGGGATCATAGGAGATTACTAGGCTAATGGCCCTGGGGCCCTTACAAGTGTATAAGCCTAGCAAGGGTTTATCCCCAAAAAAGAAACCTCAATCAGCACCTGTTGCCCCTGTGAGTGAGGGACACAGGTGGAACCCCTGGGACAAATTTGTGGTTTCCCATCCACTCATCAAGGCTGCACTTGAAGACAGTCAGCGACGTCCTTTGATGTGTATGAGGAGTCTATTCCAGAGACAGGGCAGCCTCTGGAGACAAACCTACCTCTCCAGCAGGTTTTGTGAATGTCACATATTAGATTTAGGCCTTTCGATCAGGTAATGCACATGGAGTTAGACTTACAGATATGGAGCATCTCTAGTACAGCAGGGTCTGAGACTGCCTTGTAGGCGAGACACAGATCACCTCTAAACAATCTGTACGATACTTAGTAGAGTGATAATGACTGAGCTTATCCACATAGGACAGGTGTTGGAGTCCATGGACTCTCTTTGTGAGGTATTTCTGTGGCCTTTCCAGTTGGTGTAGGTGTTTGGAGAGGTACATACCAAACGGGGCATTGTAGACAATTATTGGCCTAATGATGGATAAGTACAGAAAGGTAATAAACTCCTTTTTTCTGGATGCAATCCCTTTACTTATGAGATGAACCAAGTAAAAGATTTGTTCTTCTAGAAATTATTGTCCCATACAGCTATTGTACAGCTTCAGGTAAATTCACCTCTGTATTTCTCTCCTTAACTCACTATACTGGAACTATGGGAGACTCACAGTATCTTCCTTATTAGGTGAATGTGTGTACTGGGTGTTACTACTATCCACAACAGATAGGTAATAACCATGCACTCAAGTACTTCTGTAGTCTATAGTTACATTAGTGACTTGTTTCCATGGCAAGTTTCTTTCAGACTCTGTAGGCTTCATTGAGTTTGTTTGTGGAGCTATCTGCCCAAGTACCTAACTCACACAAGTTCGATATCTCTGTATCTCTATAACTACATGAGCAAAATGTGATTTGGAGCTGGTCTGAGGAATAAATTTAGAGTTGTGAGTTGCTAATGAGACAGGTAACTAAAAGGACCGGTTAATTACAGTACCTACTCTCAGACGTTTTCATGCAACAGGACATATGATCCTTCATGAAGATGTAAGCCCTTTAAGAAGATGTAAGCCAGGAAGGGCTAGCAGCATTGGCATTGCAAGAGTGCTCACCAACTGTTTATGTGTCAGGAGCACTGAAACTGTGCAAACTATGTATAAACGTATTGAGAAGTAAATGCCATAGTGTTTGAGTGTCAGAAATTCCAGGATCACATGTCATGGAGTTATGTTAAAGTTGAAACAGACCATAAGTCTTTACAAAGCAAATTCAGAAAATGCCCACAAAACTGCAGAAAATGTTGACACTTCAGAGTTAGCATCTGGAAGAAGTAATAATATCTGGCCACTGAGATATTATTACTTCTCTGATCTGTTACATTTCCATATAAATTCTTGGAGTTGCTTCAGTTCCTGTAGCTTCAAGAGTCACTAGATTTTGTGCTAGAGCCCACAGAATTTCCACATCTTTCATTTTTTTCAAGCAGGTCTTATTTGCATTCATTCACATACATCCTAAGTAACATTTCCATATTATGCTAAAACAGCCAGGAATGTACCCCATGCACAAAATGAGTAAAGAGAGTGGCAGAAAATTAGAA
The DNA here is from genome assembly GCF_019279795.1 of Protopterus annectens. Classification (NCBI taxonomy): domain Eukaryota; kingdom Metazoa; phylum Chordata; order Ceratodontiformes; family Protopteridae; genus Protopterus; species Protopterus annectens. The sequence continues at coordinate 1,302,548,140 of NC_056743.1, read as the reverse complement.
TTTAGGTGAAAAGGCTAACATCCAAGTAACTATTACAACATCACCAGAGTTCAGGATGATACATTGTCTAAGAAGATGACATGCAGTTGACTAGAAGAAATCATAGACATTTGCAGTAATTAAATACCGGTGAATCTGATGTATGTGATATCTGAGATACCCAAGATTCCTGTGAAATCATATTTATTTGAGCAAATATTATTATTATTATTATTTGAGAAAATCTATGTTCCTCAATAAGCACTCAATCCAGTGGTTCTAGTCCTACCTGACTGGTAGACAACAGGCAGTATTATGGCAGGGCAAACTATCCAGCTAGCTACCTCTCACACTTGGTGTCCCTCAAGGCTCCATACTGGGTCCACTACTCTTCTCTATTTTTATCAACAACCTTCATACTGCTATCCCTAAAGTTACCTGCATTCAATATGCAGATGACTCCACTCTGATCTGCTCAGCTACCTCCCCATCCGAACTGAAAGCCCTAACCCAAAATACATTCAACACTATTGAGAACTGGCTTGCCAACCAATGCCTACTGCTGACCCCCAGTAAAACTAAACTTCTACTCTTCACCCCCACCAGTAAATCTGCCACGTCAAACAATGGTACCACTATCTCCCCAGATCAACACACTAAACGTCTAGGGGTTATCATAGACAATAATCTTAAATTTGACCTACAGGTCAACAAAACCATATAAACCATCAATAAAAAGCTTGGGTCACTGTACAGAAACAAAACATTTTTAACCCCACTGGCTAGGACTGCACTCGCCTGGTCACACCTACTCTCTACTCTACTATATGCCTCACCAGTACCCTAAAACCTCAACAAATCAGAATTAGGTAAGCTGTCCCATAGCTACAACCATATTGCCAGATTCACCACTGGCTCCACTTACAGAACCCACCACTGCCAGAATCTGAGACAACTAGAGTGGCTAGAACTGCCCAGTCTAATTTAATTCAATCAACTCCAAATAGCACACAAAATTTTGTACCACCCTGAGGATATCCCCTCACTCATAAATATCATTAAGCCCTATAGCAACTTGAGATCCCTGCGATCAGCCAACAAACTACTCGTCCAAACCCACAAAGCTAACAATGTTGCTGGTGAATCCCTGTTTGCCAACTTTGTTGGCAAAACCTGGAATTTGTTGCCAAACCATATAACCCTACAGTCCTCCATAGGTCTATTCAAAAATAACCTCAAACAGTATCTCAAAATGAACTGGCTCTGCCTATGTACCAATCCTGATCAAGTTAAACACTGAAAGGAGAATCTCTAAATATCAAACAGGTAACCATTTCACCAAGCTCTGTATGCTGTCTAATGTCTCCTGTCTTTAATTGTGTCTGACCATGTGAATTGTGTATCCCTATTAGGGAATACCACGAACTATTGTACATACTTACTTTGTTTTTTTATTCTTTGTTGTAAATGTTGTTTTTATACTTTTTTATATTCTATATTTTTTAAATGTTATCTTTGTAATTTGCCTAATTGGAGCTTTTCTCCCTGGGCCTCCGCTGAAAATGGACATATATCCAGTCGGACTATCACGATAAACAAATGTAAAATAAATAAAAAATAATAAATAAATATGTGAGATTTCAGGAATTATCAAGCAATACATTTAAAGAATCCTTATCTTCCAGTTCAGCAGCTTTGCTTCTTATGCATATACTCACACATGCACACAATACGGTTGCAGTATAAATTGCTGAACAGCATTTAGTCAGTGCAAGCTCAATTAACTACATTTTGACTCTCATTTAGATAACCTGTGGATGCTGTGAGAAAACTACTTGCCCAATGCAAGACCTAAGGTAGGGGCCATTCAGTAATTTAGCATTTTGTGATTCACCACAACTGGCTCGATAAATTGAGTTCTGAGTTTACTGATTTTTGAGATTTCAAAACAGTCATACGCATACAGGCGCACACACACACAATTTTAGAGAGAGAGAGATGGAAAAGGATTTATAGGAATTTCATGGCAACTGAGTCTTGTAATGATTTTCTCCTTGTCTGTACCTCTTTACTCTAGCAGGGCTAGACCAGTCAAGCCTGGGGTGAATTTGTGGCTGCCAATCAAATCATCTAGGTCAAGTCTGATGGATGATAGTGAATCACACTGCTTAATCTGCATGGCCATTTTGTTTCAGCGGTGGGGTACGTGCTGTGTGATGAATCTGTCTCTCTAGCATGTTTTATTTATTTGCTGATGAAGATTTAGGTCCCTGGTCCTGGTATTTGTGGCACTATTAGACTTATAGAGATGCAAGTGATCCAGGCAAGGAATAGATAAGACACTGAATAAAGGGACATAGGTTAGTTGTTTGATATATGTTGTGAACTACATCCAGAAGGGCACATTATGGTCAGTGATTGGCCTAATCAATGCTGGATATAAGGGAAAAATGATCTCTTTACATCTGAATTACATTCCATTGGGAATTACCTGTGTTATTTAGTAAGATTTTCTGTCTACTATTCTCACACGATGATCAAAAGAAAGGGAATAATTAACCTGTGTTCCAAGGTCCCTAACCAAATTTCCATTTTGAAGTGGGGTATTGTCTATGCTATATGCTGAGGGGTGGGATTGTCTACCAAATGAGGCAATAATGCACTTTTTTGAGTTTAACATGAGCCCATTTTCAGTACCCCACTTATTTACTTGTCTAAGTTCTTTCTGAAGGGTAGGCTATCAGAGGAGAAATTGACAAAAACTCCCAGTCTGCACATAGTTAACCAGGTGTCTTGGTTTCCATTCTAGAGATAAAACATTTTAATTGTTGAAAAGGAGAGGTCCCATCACTGAACCCTTGGAGACATCACTTTTTAGTCTCATACTTTCTGATGAGGCACCTGCCAGTTGCACTAGTGTAGATTCTGTATTTTAGCCAGTTTGCTATCCATCTTACCACACAGAGATCTATTTTAAGGTGCTAAGCTTACTTACAACACATAAACCTTGTGAACAGCATAAACATTGGCAACAGTCTGAGTAACTCTCTCAAAGGAGTTAACTGACTTAATTAGGCATAATCTTCCCTTGCCAATGCCAAATTGCTGGTCATCTCTAATAAGATATTTGATACCATATAGTTTTTAAGATTGGATTCAATATGTTTCATAACTTTGTAGAGAAAACTTTCCACTGTCAGGCTAATGGGTCTACAATTCCCAAGATCAGTGTTAGGGCCTCCCTTGTGGAATGTCATTGCCACTGCAGTGCACCACATTTCAGAGATAAAACTTGTAGCTAATCTTATGTTAAATGGTTTGAGGAGTTGTTCTGCCAGGGCATGTCTAGTACAGTTAATTAAACAACCAGGTATATTGTCAGGACACATGGAAGAATTATTTTAATCTTAAAAAGCACCTTCAGTACATGTTCCTTAATGATAACAAGGAGTTTAAGGGATTTAGGGATAATGCAAACTTTGGAAAGAAATATCTGAAATCTATGTTAAACAATTTTGGTACAAAATGTTATTACTAAATTTATGTACCACCTCCCTATAAGCAAACTGTTATAAAAATAATTAATTCAGTACTCTGATTTAAAAATTAACTTTCTAAATGTTTGATGTTGCAACCATTTAAAGGAAAAAAATGAAGACAAAAAATATCATGATATGGTTAGCTGTGAATGCAAACAAAATGAATAACTACATTTTTAACAAGAGGGAGGAGCATAGGGTGACATACAAGAGTGGAGGAAGATGCACACAGGTGGATTATATCTTATGTAGGAGGGCCAGTTTGAAGGAGATTGGAGACTGTAAAGTGGTGACCTGAGAAAGTGTAGTTAGGCAGCAGACGATGGTGGTTTGTAAGATGACATTGGTGGTCAAGAAGAGGAGGAGGAGTGTGAGGGCAGCACCAAGGGTCAAATGGCGGAAATTGAAAAAGGGTAATTGTGAGGTGGAGTTCAGGGATGAGTTAAGGCAGGCACTGGGTGGCAGTGAAGAGTTACCAAATAGCTGGGTAACTACAACAGAGCTAGTAAGGCAGACGGCTAGAAAGGTGCTTGGTATCACATCTGGAAAGAGGAAGGATGACAAGGAGACATGGTGGTGGAATGAGGAAGTACAGGAGAGTATACAGAGAAAGAGGTTGGCAAAGAAGAAGTGGGATTGTCAGAGAGATGAAGAAAGTAGACAGGAGTATAAGGAGATGAGGTGCATGGCAAAGAGAGAGGTGGCGAAGGCTAAGGATAAGGCATATGAAGAGTTGTATGAAAGGTTGGACACTAAGGAGGGAGAAAAGGACCTGTACCAATTGGCTAGACAGAGGGACAGAGCTAGGAAAGATGTGCAGTAGGTAAAGGTGATAAAGGATAATGAGGGAAACATACGTGCAAGCGAGGAGAGTGTGTTGAGGAGATGGAAAGAGTACTTTGAGGGGTTGATGAATGAAGAGAATGAGAGGGAGAGAAGGTTGGATGATGTAGGGATAGTGAATCATGAAGTACAATGGATTAGCAAGGAGGAAGTAAGGATAGCTATGAAGAGAATGAAGAATGGAAAGGCTGTTGGCCCAGATGACATACCTGTGGAAGCATGGAGGTGTTTAGGTGAAATGGCAGTGGAGTTTTTAACCAGATTGTTTAATGAAATCTTGGAAAGTGAGAGGATGCCTGAGGAATGGAGAAAAAGTGTTTTGGTACCGATTTTTAAGAATAAGGGTGATGTGCAGAGCTGTAGTAACTACAGATGGATTAAATTGATCAGTCACAGCATGAAGTTATGGGAAAGAGTAGTGGAAGTAAAGTTAAGTAGGGACGTGATGATTAGTGATCAGCAGTATGGTTTCATGCCGGGAAAGAGCACTACAGATGCGATCTTTGCTCTGAGAGTGTTGATGGAGAAGTACAGAGAATGTCAGAAGGAGTTGCATTGTGTTTTTGTAGACTTAGAGAAAGCATATGACAGGGTGCCTAGAGAGGAGTTGTGGTATTGTATGAGGAAGTCAGGAGTGTCAGAAAAGTATGTAAGAGTGGTACAGGATATGTACGAGGGTGGTGCGACAGCGGTGAGGTCTGTGGTGGGAGTGATGGATGCGTTTAAGGTGGAGGTGGGGTTACATCAAGGATCAGCTCTGAGCCCTTTCTTATTTGCAATGGTGATGGACAGGTTGACAGACAAGATCAGACAGGAGTCCGTGTGGACTATGATGTTTGCAGATGACATTGTGATCTGTAGTGAGAGTAGGGAACAGGTGGAGGAGACCCTGGAGAGATGGAGATATGGTCTAGAGAGAAGAGGAATGAAGGTCAGCAGGACTAAGACAGAATATATGTGTGTGAATGAGAGGGAGGATAGAGAAATGGTGGGGATGCAAGGAGTAGAGGTGGCGAAGGTGGATGAGTTTAAATACTTGGGGTCAATAGTTCAGAGTAACGGTGAGTGTGGAAGAGAGGTGAAGAAGAGAGTACAGACAGGATGGAGTGGGTGGAGAAGAGTGTCAGGAGTGATTTGTGATAGACGAGTACCTATAAGAGTGAAAGGGAAGGTCTACAAGAGGGTAGTGAGACCAGCTATGTTATATGGGTTGGAGACAGTGGCATTGACAAAAAGGCAGGAGTTTGAGTTGGATGTGGCAGAATTAAAGATGTTAAGATTTGCACTGGGTGTGACGAGGGTGGACAGGATTAAAAATAAGTATATTAGAGGGTCAGCCCAGGTTGGAAGGTTTGGAGACAAAGCCAGAGAGACACAATTACGTTGGTTTGGACATGTGCTGAGGAGTGATGCTGAGTATATTGGGAAAAAGATGCTATGGATGAAGCTACCGGGTAACAGGAAAAGAGGAAGGCCTAAGATAAGGTTGATGGATGTGGTGAGAGAGGACATGCAGGTGGTTGGTGTGACAGAGCCAGATGCAGAGGACAGGAAGAAATGGAAACAGGTGATCTGCTGTGGCGACCCCTAACAGGAACAGATGAAAGAAGATGATGACATACATGGTATTAAATTTTAAGAATTAAATTCATAACTACAAGATAAATTCTATTATAGCTACAGTAGATTAAATATATACATTCATTAGCAAATGTATAAATAACAATTCATATTAGGAACTCCTACTTCAGTGATCTTATTATTCAAATATCTATGTTTACTGTGAATGTATTCATATAACTGTACTTTTCTAGGCTGGTACAGTGACAGAAACCCATGATGAAAAGTAACAGATATTTTTAATTAGTGATGCAAGATGTGAATATTCATACAAGTAGGTCTTGTTACACGCCACTAAATGGTTATTAAAAATAGTCATAGCTTTGTCCTTCCTTAGGTTCAATAATCACATTAAAAAACATTTTCCATTTTATCTTACACATGGAAGAAAGGAAAGATGACATTTCCTAACTTTGCTCCAGTCATACCCTACTGCTAAGGATTTATGCAGGTTAATGGAATAGTGCAAGGACAATAGACAAAATATACTGACTCTTGCATGGTTAATGGTAGAAAAGGAGAACTTGAAAAAAAATTATCTCCAAATTCATCAATGCCCCTACAGTTTATCACACAGATATAGCCTTTTCCCAACTGTCTGGCAGCAATCATTTTGTTTAACTTATTTGTTAACAGGCAACTGAACTAACCTTTCTCTCTCACACACACACACACACACACACCAAAAAAAGAAGAGTCTTATCACAACGTATCTGTTTATATCTAGCTTAAAATTGTAGGCTGCATCCTGGGACCAGTCCTACTATGATAGGTGCAAAAGTAAACATCCCACCCAAAGTTTAAGGATACTTCATGGCTAGACATGTCATCCTGAACATAAGAGCAAGCTAATGCCCACCATGACGTATGCAGAAGATGCTTAGCCCTTAATACTAAAAAAGGAACAAAAAACACCCACAGCTTACTGAATAACTGACCACTGGCTATCACAGAGTCCAGCCTATGGAGTCAAATACTGGAATCAGTTAGAGCCATTATTATCATGTCAACTGGAAATCTTTATGAAACTCTCACTCTCACCCAAGTTTCAACCCATATCTTAACTAAAGTTGTTACAATATTGTGTTATGTCAGATTTGTGCTGAACTCCTCAAAACAAAATATTGCAATGTGTCAAAGATATGTTTTAGATGGTAGCTAAGATTTCTGTTAAAAATGTCAGAGGACTGTAACCTGATGGCAGTGTATGGAAGTAAACCATCAGTACGACTGATCTGAGTTTGAAAGGTGAGCGATAATTCATCTCCTACATCTGTACATTCTAGGACTAGTCTGCAGAGGATTGTTACAGAATTAAGTGGTATACTAAGGAAATGGGAGACTTAGGAGGAGCTAAGTTATACAATAGGTTCATGAACAAACTGCACAAGGTGTAATAAAGCTATAGTACAACAACGTGGTGATATTAAGGTGCAATTTCTAGGCAGTACATAGGTAATGTTTAAGTGAGATATGCCCAGTGTTGAACACAGAGTAAGATATGTGAAACCAATATAAATGAGATATAAGGAAGTGGAACGCAACATATCTGCCTCCTTCCCAGATTTTATAAAATAATGCTTCAATACCTGAGAATGCAAAAAAATGCTGGCACACATGACACAAATCAGATGTGCAATGGATATTGCATTAAACAATATGGTGGGATTGGTTGCCAACAATGTGGTTGATGCCTTACATTTACAGGTTTATATTTATTAGCCAGTAATTTGGAGGTTTAAAACTGTGTTAATTTTAATGTAAGTGTGCTGTGCTGCCTTTTATGAAAGATAATAAGCATTATCCTTATGTAGTTCACAACAATTTAATTCACCCAAATCAGTCACATAGAGATGTAAGCACTGTAACCAACAGGACCTTTAAATTTTGCAACAATATTTAATGAAATGCAAAGGTTTTTGCATGATGAATTGCTTCTTTCATTGTGTTACCACAGGGTATGCGTTAATGTTGTTACCAATTTGTACAGCTATTAGACTACCCCTAATGAAGTATACATTAATAGGAAAGCATTAGGCTAGCTGCACTTCCGGAACATTTTCAGCCCAGCCTATTTCCCTTTTTGTGCTTGAATTCACCTATTTCACTTGGTTAAAGTTTGGCCTTACCCATCCCCTGGTTAATAACTACATATTACTCCATAGTGAGAATAAGTGGGATCATACCATAGAAAATGTGAGAGCACCCATGCATGGAATAAAGCATTTAGGAGCTGCCTTTGTCCATTAGTAGTACTGGGGGCAGTCCTGGGGTAAACTTTCTGTTTCACATCCATAGATCCAAGTTGTGCTTGAATATGGACAGGGATGAACTTTGTTTTATGTGCATGGGGAGTCTGTTCCAGAGCAGCGTTATCCTCTGTGAGATGTACCTGTCCCTCCAAGCTATTCTGTTGATATTTGAGAAGAGCTGGCCATGTAAGTTCCCAAATCACAAACAACTTGGGTCAACTTTTAGCGGTGTATTTTCAGTCTGGTAGTTCCCTGAGGTAGATGACTTCCTAATGCATTTGTGGCATTTTGTTTCAGTCCGTGATTTTGGCACCAGTTATTTATTTGGGACAAACCTTCCTGCACAATGGCTAAAAGTATAACACTTTAATAGTATAATACTATATTTTGCATATATGCATCAGAAGATACAAGTCATTCAGTTTACCAAAAATAATTCAACATAATGATACTCTGCTTAATAACAAAGTATGCAGACAGGCTGGGAAAGTTAGGAATTTATTTATAAGGAATAAGCTGTTAAGAGGTTTTAATAGTTATGTTAAAAATTAATCACAATGATTAATATCTAGTCATGCTTGAGGCAGTTACTATAGCACACCAAAAATACCAGAAATAATGTTTTTTTTCAATAAATTACACAACATTAATACGTGGTTGAAACATCACTATTTTAGTAATGTGTAATCAGGATACATTGCAATTAAACAGGAAGAAGGCTTCAAGTTTAACTGGATTCAAGTAGTTCATTGACTGATTCATGGATAACAAATTCTGTATTCTGAGATCCAGTTGTGCAATCCTCAGTAACTTATTATCAGAGTCGAGTACACTGCAGAACTAATGATGAAATGCTATAACATTGTTTGGTAAATAAAATAAATAATGGATGCTCATATTGCAGACACATCACACCCATGGCATTACTAGTGGGTCAGTGCAAGAAGGGGTTTTACAGCCTTGACTGACCAAAATATCATTGATCAGTAAAAAATGTTTGGGGTTATCCCATCATAAATCTGTGACATATGCCACAGACAACCACAGGGCAGCATGGATTACCCAAAGAGAAAGAAAACAAAATATCCAGAGCCTTCTAAATCATGAAAACAGAAGCATTCGAGAATTTATATAGGTTATTATGTGCAACTTCACAGCCTCATCATTCTGAAGAGCATTTGCTGTCCTCACTTGCAGGCATGGCATGTGAATAACTACATAAATGTATCCTCACACCAGGATCAGCCCAGAAAAAAATGGAAAGATACAAATCAATACACATAAAGAAAAAATATTAAAAAGGCAATCATAAATAATATAGTGTGGAAGGTATAGATAGATTAAATCTTGCTGACAAATGGTAATGCAGTAGACATTTGCCCCCCCAAAAAAAAAAAAACAAAGAAAAGCTGCAACAGAGGCAAGTAGTAATACAGAGGATATACAGCCAAAAACGTATTTAACAGAACAGCACATCTGCTTCTGGCAGTATAGATCACAAACAGTAAACATGCAGATCATTTCTTTACTCAAATCCTACTTGGTGGAGTCTGTCTACTGCAAGAGTTATGACTTCTTGAGTTGTGAAGTTCTTTGCAAGTCTTATCAGGCTGCATCAGTTTGTGGGTACCAGTGTCTTGGTGGACATAAAAGAGAATAAGTCTACACAACAAAAGTCTCATCAGTTCAGGAAGATATTCCCTGGGATTCATTAACAATCATGTAGGCTCCTCAGCAGCGCTCATTGAATATCCATTCTGCTCATCACACCTACATGCTTACAAGCACCTTTTTGCAGCCAGCAGTAGTGTTGGCAGCCATAAAAAGGTGCAGGGAAGCACAAGCACACAATGTAAACAAAACAGCTTGCCCGAAGTAAGACTATTATTTAAGCATGCATGGACAGCTTATATGAAGCAAGGGCAAGTTAATTACAAGAATTAAGAAGCAGAGGGACATTAAATGGGGAGAATGTCCACAGGATGCAATGGTAATAATGCAGAAATAAGTAAAAGGGGAGGGTAAACAGACAAAATGTACTCAGTTAATGAAGTAAAATGTGATTATGTCACAAAGAAACATTTAAACATAAAAACTTCCATACTGATGCAATAATAATTAATCTTGTTCCCAATTTTCGACCCATGTACACAACTATGAATGGACATGTTAGCAGCAAATGTGAGAGGAAAGCAATGCAACATTGTAACAAAGGGCAGTAAATGTGATATTAATGTTTCTTACAGACAGAGCTGAGATAACAGTTAGCAAGGGCAGTGGATACATTAGTGATTATTCAGATAGACTGCGGTTGTTGAATATGACTTTTATATACAGAGAATGTATGTGTGATAACTGACAGTAGTGCTACATTCTCCACTGCATCTTGTAGCAACAGGAAGAAATGAGGCTTACAGCAGCTGTGTCATGCACATCAGAAAGGGACATGTTTTACCATTTGTTGTCATTTAGTGGCCATCGACAGGGGCTAAATTACCTCTAAACGTATAATAGACAAATGTGTTTTATATTCATGTACACCCTAAACAGTAACGTATTAACATTCAAAGTATACAAGGGACAAATGACAACACAGATCTGATAACACTGCAGTAGTTCAAGGTCTCCATTTATAAATGGAGCACATCTACTGCATAACTATACCAGGCATACTTACAATAAATTACAACAAACACTGCCATAACAGTATGTAAAAAAACAGGAACACAAAAGGAAGTATGCTAATGCAGACCTAATCTCACTTTATGATGATCTTGTATAATGCCATACAGAAAGAAATGCTATAAACCTTCTCATATCCTATACAGCTGTACAATGTGAAGGAAAAAATTACAGTAATACATAAATGTTTGGAGGAAGACATGCAATAGAGTGCATTTTTATTTGGAAATTAAGTAATGCCTGTGAACAATCAGTGAGATACTGAACATACCCACATCTTGCCAGACTTGAGCACATACCAGGACAGATATCAGAAAGATATGTATCAACCTGTGGTGCCACAGAAACAGGCATACTGTGCGTCTCATGAAGAACATACCTGAAGGGCTTACAGCACTTACCTATTGTAATGGGTATGGATCCCCTACCTTGGTGGGTGATGCATTAAAATGGCTGTTATCCGACTGTGCCATAAATACTTCCTTTGCCTAGGCCACTCCTGTTTGACTCAATTATCTAACAGACAGCTGTTACCAGATTCAAACCCCTAACTTTCACACTGCAACCTCTACAGACCTGTATACTGACTGCATCTGCCACACAGCATAATGATGGTTCTTGGCACAAATAAATTAAATTAATGTGTGAAGTAATAAAGGACATTTGAGGATAACTTATACAGTAAGATTTTGTCAGAATGATGACGAGGTTCATAGGTTCATACTAGGCTATCTGCCCTAGGGCATTTATAAGCCTAGCCAGAATGTGTTTGGCTTTCACCACCCATTTTAAATTTATTTTGCAATGCCCTTTTTCGAGGTTAGTATACTGTGCCTCTGTCTAACAGTGGCACAGAAGTGATACCCGGGGTAAACCTACGATCTCCCATCCACTCATCAAGATTCCTCTTGAAGAGAGTCAATGAGGGACTCTGCCTAACCTGGACTGGGATTTTATTCCAGAGTGAAGGGAGCCTCTGGGTTATGAATCTGTCCCTCCAGCATGTCCTATTTATTTCAGTGCTGAGGTTCAAGTCTCTCGGCGTAGCTTGATGGGATTTGGATTTTCTGAGGTGCAGCATGTCCATTAATTCTGGGTTGGACATGGCTTTATACGTCAGGCACAGATCGCCTCTGAACAGGCGGTATGCCACTGAGTAGAGCTGGAGTTTCTTTAACCGGGCAGCATATGGCATCTGTTTGAGCCCTTTGATCCTCTTGGTGAGGTACTTTTGGGGTCTTTCCAGTTGCTGCAGGTGTCTGGTAAGGTACATCCCAAAAGGGCATTGTACTCAATTATGGGCCTGATGAGGGATGAGTAAAGAGGCACGATGACCTCCCCTGATCTAGATGTGAATCCCTTCATGATTAGGTGGGCTATATAAAATGTTTTTCTAACCACTTTGGCCACGTGGTTGTCAAATGATAGAGTGCTATCAACTTGGGTCCCCAGGTCCCTAATTACTTCTTCTGTACTTAATGGATTAACACCTATGTGGTAATTTGTGGGCACTTTGTTTTTGCCAAAGGGGATGACTATACACTTTTTGGCATTTAGCTTGTGGCCATGGCTCTGGCACCAGTTGTCTGTTTCTATGAGGCCCTTTTGGAGGATGCTTGTGTCGGCTGGAGAGTTGATTATGGTGCCCAGTTTGCAGTCATCTGCGAACTTGGTCAGCCACAGTCCTTCTGTGTTGGCCTGTACCTCCGAGAAATATATACCGAACGAGAGAGGTCCCAGGATTGAGCCTTGTGGGACACCCCTTGTAACTGGTTTGGAGTCTGACATAGCTCCAGCAATTCTAACCATGTGGGTTCTGTCCTTGAGCCAGTTTGTAATCCATCTAGTGACATAGGGGTTTATATTTAAGCTGGTGAGCTTATCTATAATGCCCGAGTGGGGTATTGTATCGAAGACTTTTGCGAGGTCCAGGTAGGCTGTGTGGACCACCTTCCCCTTGTCAATGGCCTTGGTGACTGTTTCAAAGAAATCAACCAGGTTTAAGAGGCAGGATCTGCCCTTAACAAAGCCGAACTGGGTAGGATCCAGTGTTTGTAGGTCCCCAATATCTTTATTTATGAGGTCCATGATGATCCTTTCCATAGCTTTGCAGACCAAGCTAGTCAGGCTTATGGGGCAATAGTTTCCAGGATCCGTTGAGGCACCACCTTTATGGAGGTTACTGTGTTAATGTTTACACAACTGTGAGCAGTGCAATAACCATGCTTCTCAGCCAAGGATGCTGTTTATGTTGTTTTGTACAACAACATTGCCCCAGAATTGAACCACAGTCTGTGTAGATATGCTATAAAAGTCACTACTCAAGGCATCTGTTGCAGGAACACTCACACCATGACATCTGCAGAACAATTGTTTCACTGGCAGGAAATTACAAAATGAGTTTATATTTCTTTCTCCAAACTAAAAATTGAGAATAATAGCCATGCAGTGTTGTGTAAAATCAATACATTCACATAATGTTGCTTTTTGCTGGAATAGAAGAGCAAGCTATGCAAGTCCATTGGCTACACAATGTGTATGAATCACATGAGCCACAGTGGAAGTCTTAAAGCCATGAGACTCCAACTATGCAAAGTCATTACATCATATGATTGTATTGCAATTTGTATGAGATAAAAGGAAAGGGGAGGTTTCTCCCACTGTAAGTGTATGCATTGTAACACTTGCAGATGTCATTCATGCATAACAGTACTAGAACACATAATGCTTACAGTCAATGTGGATTTTGAAAACCTATCTATGTGATGACAGAAGCTGCATAACATTGTGAAGAATGAACATGCCACAGTACAAGTTTTACTAAAACTGTGAGTTATTTCAGTTTTTGAAGTCATAACATCATGTTATGGTTGCAAGGAATATGTGTGCCTGTAATTCCTTTAAAACACTGTTGCTATATGTCTATTTCTCAAACAACAATGCCTGCCACTATGTATACCAAAGCACACATGATGCTTAATGTAGTCATCAATGTGATGGGAAAATGGCAATAATACACAATGTGTGGATAATCACAGATTCGACTTACTAAGGTAACAACATACAAAAAATGTCACGGCACACAAAAAGCCTTAGTAGTTCTATTGGAAAGCAAAATATCATCCATGACAGCATCATCACTATCCAGTAAAGCATTTCTGTGTGAAAAATGATGAGAAGTTCTTGTAATAGGAATTCCCAGTTATACATGTACACAGCAGATAGACAAATGGGTGATAACATTATTACCTATATGCACGTTCACAGGCATACTAACTCAAGTGAGTCTAAGGTGTAATTGCTGGATCTGAAGTGACTACCAAAGATCATAAGGTATACAACACTGTCTAAATCACATGCGCCACATGTGATGTTGGTTTACAGTTGTGACAGTCCATGTTTGAATGGATGACATCACCATTGCTTTAATACCAGAAGGTAAGAAGGTGATTGAAGAGCACAATAACAATAAACAGATACACCTACTATATGCATTAGAAGTCTTCTGTACATAGCATGACAGACAAACACACTCACAGTAAGCAATCATTGCTGGATTCAAACCTGCTACATATACAGGATATGTCATACTACAAATGTGATGTAGTTCATTTTTGATAGCATGATGTAAGCATTGTGTTTCCAAAACTGGGTACTGTCGGGGAGGGGGATCATAGAAATTTATAGGGCAGCCCTCTGCCAGTGAAGATACATTTCCTGAGTGGAAGTTGCATAAATGGTGTCATGAACCCAATTGCACATCCTAGTACACACAGCTGCACTTATTAACCAGTGTTGGATTTGGACTCCCTTATTATCTAGTTACACAGTCTACAGAACACAGTAATATCCGCATGTGGCACAGGAGAAGTTGGACTTTTACAGTGAGAGACTACAAATATGAAAGGATGACCCCATCAGTGTTACATTTGTGATAAAAGTAGGATAAGGGGATGGAAGAATCCTCTCTCAGGTTAAAATTTTCCCAAGAGTGTTAGTTGATACAGCACATCTGTTCAGAAAGCTATACGTACCTGACATTGAAGCCACACACACAAGTTCACCACTGTGAGACTGGAAATTCCTACCTATCTAGTTACACAATCTAGAGAACATAGTATTAGCTGGAAGAACTACAGGAAAAGTCTTGAGTTTTATAGTGAGAGACTGCACTTATGAATAGATGACCTCATCAGTGTGTTGCAGAGAAAATGTTTGTGGTAAAACTGGAAAGTGAAACTGTACAGCTGCTCAGGAAACTATATGAACTTGACACTGAAGCCATGCACACAAGTTCACCATTGTGTAACTAGACAGGATATTCGAATCTCACAATCTAGAAAACACAATATTAGCTGCAAGCACCACAGAAGTCACACTCTTAAGGGGAGGGAGTGCACTTTTGACAGGATGACCTCATCAGTGTGTTGTGGTAAAAGTGGGATAAAAAGCAGAGAGGGCTGTGTCCAAAGTTTAATTCTTCTCCAGAGTGGAAATGGACACAGCACATATGTTGTTGAATCTTTACTTACCTGTCAGTAGAACCACAGACACAGGTTTTCCACTGTCATATCCAAACCACCTACCAAATTAGTTACACAATCTAGAGAACACAGTATGAACTGCAAGCACCACTGATAATTACATATTACCCCTAATGAGAATAACTGGGATCATACCATAGATAATTTGAGGGGAACCATGGATGGGTTAAAGCATTTAGGAGATGCCTCTGTTCATTAATAGTAGGAGGCAGTCCTGTAGTAAATTTTCTGTTTCTCATCCATAGAGCTAAGTTGCACTTGAATACGGACAGGGATCAACTTTGTTTTCTGTAGATGGGGGGTCTGTTCCACAGCAACTGTATCCTCTGTGAGATATGCTCACCCCTCCAAACCATTATGTTGATGTTGCAGAAGAGGTTTACATCGCCAAATCAAGTATTTCTGATGCCATTTGATTTGCTGATGTGCAGTAAATCCATTAGTAATGGGTCAGAGAATGCCCTGAATGCCAGACACAGGTCATCTCTTAGTAGCCTGTAGGATATAGAGTATAGCATCATAGCTTTGAGTCAGTCCATGTAAGACATGTTGTTTAGGCCTTGTACCCTTTTAGTATGGTATCTCTGTGGGCATTCTAGTTGTTGCATGTTTATATTCATTGACTGGCCTAATGAGGACTGAGTAAAGGGGAAAATGACATCCCTAGATCTAGAGACAACCCCTTTAATTTTAAGCTGTGCAATATAGAAAAACTTTCTTACAATAGATACATAATGGTCAAAGGTTAGGTCACTGTCCACATAAGTTCCCAAATCATGAACAACTGGATCAACACTTATGGGCTTATTGTCAATGCGGTAGTTCCCTGGATAGATGAATTCCCAAAGGATACAATAATGCATTTTTTGGCATTTATTTCCAGTCTCTAATTTTGGCACCAGTTACTTATTTGAGATAAATATTCCTGCAGGATAGCTAAGCCATTTGGGCATTTAATGGCTGCTTCTAGGTAGCATCCAGCTGCAAACTTAGTTGTCCAGGGCCCTTTGGTATTGGATGCCAAACAGGAGAGGTCCCAGCACAGAACCCTGGGGGGCTCCACTGGTGACTAGTCTCTTTGTGGAGGTAACTTCCCATATTTTGATTATCTTTGTCATATCTGTCGGTCAGTTGGCAATCCAGTAAGTGACAAAGGGGTTTATTCACAGTTTATTTAGCCTTTCTACTATGCTGAGTGGGGAATTGTGTCAAACATTTTGGCCAGATTAAGGTGTGTAGTGTGTACCATTTTGCCTTCATCCATTGATTTGATGATCTTTTCAAAAACATCCACCATGTTAAGTAAGCATGACCTGCTCATGACAAATCCAAACTGAGATGGGTTCAGTGTTTTGAGATTCCCTATATCTTGATTGTTTAATTCCATGATACAGTAAACCCACAAGAACAAAACACAAACTCGAAAAACTCCACACTAAGATCCGGAAATAGCCAAATGAACCACCAATTTGAAACATTAAAGGCCTCAGTGTTGCAGTGGTTAGCATTGTTGCCTCACAGAAAGAGGTTCTCTGGTTCGATTCTTGGCTAGAGCGCCTTCTGTGTGGAGTCTGCATGTCCTCCCTGCATTCGAGTGACGTTAAAGACATGCAGGTAGGTGCGTGCGTGAATGGGTGTGCCTTCCTTGAAGGTTGGGCATTGTGCTGGCAACTCGGCACCGTAAAAATCCACTGCCAATCATTAGCGGACCAGAGTTCCACTGTGGCAACACCTAACCAGGAAAAGCCAAAAGACATTACTATTAAAGGCAAGCACTTTTTTCTGCATCAACTTGCAAAACTTCATCAGACCATGAAAAGTCTTTCCATGGCTTTGCATATTAGGGTGCTCAAACATATGGGTCTGTAATTGCTTGGGTCTATGGAAGGTGCTCCATTATGCAGTGGAATGAATGTAGCTGTTTTCCATTCACTTGGTACAAAAACTGTACAGAGTGTGAGACTCGACACTGTTGTTAAGGGTATGGCTAAATTGGGATTTATACTATTTAAGATGCATCCAGGGATATTGTCAAGTACAATCAATGCAGTATTTTTAGCTTTTGATGGCACTTTTAGGACTTGGTCTTGTGTGATAGCTGGAGGTGAGACATTTTCAGGTACAGCTTGAGGGAAAGATGGATGGGAGACAGGGGTAAAGTTAGAGCTAAATTTATCAGCCAGTGGGTTAGCAGTATCTGGAGCCTCAGTGTAGCTAACATTATTTACAATCACCTCAGTGCATTGCTGCATTGTGCTTTTGAGATTACAAACATAACTAAAAATAATTTTTGATGGTCAGCTATTTTAGCCTCAAAATTATCTTTGGTGGATTTTATTAAGCTCCTAAGTTGTTTATTTCAGCAACAAGGACTCTAACATTCTGGGAATTATTTTTCTTACTTTTGGTCAAAATTATTTTCCTTTTATTATAAAGCTTGTTAATATTATTGTTTCACCATCTGGGTTTGTTTCTGCAGTTTGCCTTGCACTTGTTCCTATGGGATACAGCTGCAACTATGCAGCGGTTTACCTGCTGGTATAGTGTGGTAGTGTACATTTCTGCATATTCATTGGAGTTTGCTGGGCTTGGTAGGAACTTGAAGATTGCCAATGTGTCACTTAGGACTAGGTAGTTTATCTTAAAGAAATTTCTAAAGGCAAGTTGAGTGAAAGGGATTTCTGATTTCAATTTTTTTTTCAAAGGAGACTGCTTTATGGTCAGACCTATCAAGTGATGAAGATATGCAAGGGATGGTGCAAGATGGTCCCATATTAGTAAGGAAAAGATCCCAGATGGTATTCCCCCTATTGGGTACTCTAACTAATTGTTCCAGGGCATTTACACTGACAAAGTTCAAGAATCTCTGTGCTTGTGAACTATTAGTAGTGTAGGTTTCCCATTCTATAGCTCACCGAGGAAAACTACTGGGTTTAATACTGATTTTAGTACGTAGATAGGCGATGTGGCTTTCTTTTGTCATAGAGGGAGTTCTACAGATAGTTAATATTTGGTGCTGTACCTTTCTGATGGTTATTTGGACATGAAGCTCTAGTAGATCCTGCTGCTTTATCAGCCTTGATGCAAGTCTCTTTTGGATGAAGACTGAGGCACTTCCAACTTTTTTCCTCTGCTGCACAGTAGCTGATCTAAATGCATGGAAGGTGTTACAGCCTTGCACAGCTGGAGTACTCTCCACTATTTTAAACCATGTCTCAGTCACTACAAAGATGACAATGTCTTCCAGGGTAAGAAAGGCATGTAAGGAATGGAGTTTCTTGTTCGGGCTCCTAGCATTGATCAGTAGCACCTCCAAATTTTCTTTTGCTTGTTTCATTATGTTAGTAAGTTTATCAGGTTGGCATTTCCTGAAAAAGGCACTATGGGGGTGGACAATGTTTTTCTCATATCATGGCATCATACTGAGAGAATGTAGAATGCTGCTCTTTGCTAGGCTCATACCTGCCTTGGACACCTGAGAGCTCCATCATATCTCTCTTCATACAGTCCGGTGAGGTACACCTCAAGTCTTTGTTGTTCAAGGACCTGACTGCATGTGTGATCTGATAGGTCCTGGCATCAGACAAGCAACCATAACTCTTTTCCTTGCTCAGCCTGGTAAGAGACACAGCTGTATGTCTTGAAATGGAGTCACCTATACCAATTATGTTTGGTTGGGTTGATGCCTGCCTTACAGGCTCAGCATCTAGAACTGTGGGACTCCTTGTGCTATGTCAGAAAGTAGACTTAATATGCTGTGTGGTTTACGCATGTGTTGTTTTCTGAACATCTTTGAGTTTTAGGCAAGTTAATCTTTAGAACCTCAGCATATGATGGATGTGTATATTGTGATGGCATTGGAGATGTGTGGTGTACTGCTGACAATTTTGGTGTCTGAGTTTAATAATGTGCGAGATTTTTTCCTCCAAGGATATTATATACGTACATCTTTCACACACTGTGTTATGCTGTTTGAAAAATAGATAATAGTCAAACAGCATGAGACAATTCTTACACTGTCTCAAGATACCCATCTCAGTCAGGCTGGCTAGAGAAGTTGTGAGGAGGTGCTGGTCCATAATACCAACAGGAATGACTCTGGGGGGCAGGAATAACTTTACCTGCTTGGAGTTCAGTTTTAGAATAATGTTTGGGTGTACATTTCTAATGAGTATTTAAATTTCAATACAAAACAACTAGTCTTGAAACCTTCTGCCACCAGCAAGAACCAATAAACTAATTAGAGTAAAAATCTCATCAATATGATACTAAATTCAGTGTAAGCAGTATCAGTACACTCAATATTTAGCAATTTTATCAAAGGTATTTTAAGCTGGTGGGTAATATAAGGGGGAGATTTTGCAAATAATACTTATGTGCCTATTGTCAATAGCCAATAATCAGAGAGAGAGAGAGGGAATTATGCTGCCATGCAACAGATACACTGGGTTTAAGAAAAACAAGTACAACTGGAAAGTGGGAGAGAAAACAATTAGATCCTTAGCTTCTGAGATGATTGGCCTTGAACTGTCTTAATGCAAAGACAAGTCCTGAACTAGCTTGCCATACACTCAGTACATAAAATGAAAACTAGGGTTTAATTAACAACAGTTAGACCACGTAAACAAAAAAAATGCAATGCACTAGAATTACTTTAAAGGCCTTAGCTAAAGAATATACAGACTGTTAAAATGAATTTAAAATCAGATCAAGAAATGAACACATTTCTCTTTCTCTGTCTAATGAACTATTATAATGCAAGCAAAGTAATGTCTTTCACCTTTTCTCGGTTAGGGGTTGCCAAAGCAGATAACCGGTCCACAGACTGATTGGCTGAGGTGTTTTTCAGTGTTGAGTTGCCAGCTCGGCGCTCAACCTTCACAGAAGGCACACACACACACCTACCTGCATGTCCTTAAAACTCATTTGACCGCAGAGAGGACATGCAGACTCTGCACACAAGAGCACCAGCTGAGAATCGAACCAAAGAACCTTTTGCTGTGAGGTGACAATGCTAACCGCTGCACCTCTGCAGCTAACCAACTATTATAATGCAAGAGTAATTTAAAAAAATCACAACAAACATCAACTTTGGAATTCTTAAACTCTTTGCTCTCAGCTGACTGGCCTGGATCTGCCTACAACATTTAGACCACTTAAACAGCAAAAATGCAATGCAACTATGTAACAGAATTACTAATTTAGGTTTAAAGACCTTAGCCAAAGCAGATATAGACTGTTAAAATTAATTTAAAATCAGATCAAGAAATTAAAACACTTTTCTGTCTTTCTCTAATGGAACTATTACAATGACAATTTATTGTGTCACTGTCAGTTGTCTTGGCTTATGCTTGCACAATGTACACTGACAATACAAACAGACACTTCCTAAATATGACAGTGCACTTCTGAATAACAGTGATGGATTATGCATCATAAGGTTACACATCATTGTGCAAGTGTAACTGCTGCACTGCAGACATACATTAACTGACCAAATTAATTGAGTCAACATCACTGCAAAATCCAGATACCTTGGCTTCACAATTCTAATAACACATACACAAGTTGTAAAACCTACTCACATCATTCTTTCTTGTAATTTTCTTTTTAACTCTCGCCCAGAAGCACGGTGCTGGTAAGCTCATTTGCAAAAGTATAACATGTGCAATCATATCTTCAGGTGTTGAACTTAGAATGGGAATTAGCAGTAGTCTATGGTGCTCCATACTGATCTTCATGGAAATACACTGTATACACATACAACCATGTCTGAATCTGATGTAATACAGAACAGATATGTGTTATGGTCATATGCATTGTGGCATGATTTACACATTTGTCATGACAGCTGCAGTCCTTCACTTCTGACGTGTATGATACAGGTGTATTAGGAAATGTGATGGACAAAGCATATTACTGGTGGAAATGTGGCTTATGGAAACCATTTTTAATCAAGGAGGTTTATTTGGTGACACACACAAGAGGTGGGAAGAGGTGGACAGTTAGTGACAGAAATACATGTACAGACATACTTAGAGATTAGTTTATGGTTCATTTCTGCACATATCTGATCTGTGTTGCTCTTCATTTTATCATCTTAATTAACCAGGGAAGATCTGTACAAGACAGTGTCCTCAGTAGGGATAAAGCTCATTAATAAAGAACACTTTGGCATATATCTGAATTCAAACCTTAACAATATTCCAAAAAAAAAAAAATCTACAGGACTGTGGATTAGTAACCACACCACATAGGAACTCCTACTTCACAAAATGCAAACCTGATAACAGATTGAAGAAAATGAAAATGTATTTATTAGTTTTCATTGCACTCATAACAACTTTATTCATCTGCTTTTACTGTATTTGTGTTTCTTCCTACTTTGCATTTATTCTGCTGCATTTATTACTGCTTGTCAGTAGCCTGAATAAATTGTAACTGCTATTCTAAGCCTTTGGTTGAAGCACTCGGGCTTCAGACCAGTTGTTTTACATTAAGAAGGTTTGTGGTCTGCACTGTTGTGGCAGGACAGGTAGCTTACATCCTTCTAAGTTGGGAGTTGCTGATTGAAGGCTTAGGGTCCATTATTCTAAAAGTGTATTAGTTCTGGTTTAAGCACTTGGACTTTGGGCCAGTTATTTTACATTAGGAAGGTGTGGTCTGCACTCTTGTGGGAGGAGAGGGTAGATTCTGCCCTGCTGAGCTGGGAGTTTCTGGTTAAAGGCTTATCGTGCCTGCTTATTTGAAGTGTTTCTTTCTGAAATTGGTACACCTTGTTTGCTGTTGCATAGACCTGCTGAATCTAGCTTTGTTTGTATAACTTGAGCACTAATCCAGACCATATTTTTTTGGAGAAGGTTCCCCTGCACCCTAGTGGCAGGAGTGTTCAGTTAGAACTTGTCTGATTGAAGAGTGCTGGAACGGGGCTTAATTTGTAGCTTTTTATTGGTTTTATATATATATATATATATATATATATATATATATATATATATATATATATATATATATGTATATATGTATGTATATATATATATATATATATATATATATATATATATATATATATATGTATATACACATACACACACACACACACACACACTTTATGCATCGCCGCTTAGCTAGGGTTAAACTATTCCCAGCGCCATAAAGTCTGCTCTTCAAATTTTCCCTTAGCACTAGCCATTTTTTTACTTTTAGCACTAAAATCTGTTTCTTTGAGCTCAGCACTTGTTCAGAACACATTGTAAGCACTAAATAAGCTATAAATTACTACAGGACCCAACTTTCCTCACTTGTTTAGGGGAAAACAGTTTTTAGTACTTAATAAATAAGCACCTATCCAGGCATGTCTAAGGGTCAGCTCCCGGTGTTTTCTCCGGTCCTGCTGATTGATTAAATTCTGGGCAATGCAAACAACAACTGCCTCATGCACAGCAAACCCTCTCCCTTATAGCCAAACTGGAAGCAAAAGCTTTCACCAGACTGGACTAGACAGTCAAAGAGGAGAGGTAAACACTTGCACCACACCACACAATGACACATAGCCCACAACTCAGTGGTGCCACTCACCACAGCCCAGGCATAATAAACACCAACACATTGGCTAAGCTGCCTGGTGTCATTGAAGAGATCCAGTATCTGTCTGCTGTCGCCCTGGGGATTCAGATACTGGCTATTGGCCTTGCACACCTATAGTGCCTTTTAGGGCAAGGTTCAAATGACCCACAAAGGGGGAGCCACAGGGACCCGGGAACTACTGCCCCATTAGCCTAGAGCCTACCAAAGCCAGAGACGAGGTAAGGGTTCACACAGCCCCTCTATTCTTCTTAACTGCAAAAGGGGCTCACGGGTGAATTCCTGGTGTCAGTGTCATCCTCAAGCTCAATGATAAAAAAGTGCATTGTCATCCCCTTTGGTAAAAACTCTGTACTCATGAGCTACATAGGGATAGGAAGGTCTTAACAACACAGTGAAGTGTGATAAGGGACACAGGTGGACAGTATAGTAGACCTTTGATAATCAATCACATCACCACCACAGGAAATCCAATCCGTGGCACGCCTCATCACAAAGGTTTTTCCCTCTACTGGCACTTAGATTAGACATATTAGAGCAACGCCTCTTTTTGGTATAATATACCTCTAAAATCTACAACAACAAACAAGGGGTACCATTTTGGCTAGGCTTATATAGGCCCTAGGGCCAATAGTCTAGTACATACCTAAGAACCTATAATTGTAAACTCTCATAATGTGCATATTACATACAGTAGCATGATAAATAAGAAGTAAAAGTGATGAAAGAAAGTTATGTTTCTGAGCATTGTTGAACATATATGTTATATTGTACTGTTTTTTTTTTAAAGATGATAAGTGTGTGTCGTCAAGCTGTGTATCAAGAAGTTCAATAGGAAGGTTGAAAAAAGGAAACAAAGAGATTGAGACATACGCAGGGTAATGGTAGGTTACTAAGACATGCAGACAACACTTATACACATAACAGTAATATAAATACAATACTATATATATGCAACATCATATTTCTGATTCACATATTTCTGGATATGAAAGAGAACTTTAATTACAAAATAAATTTTACAAGACACACAAGCACAAAGAAAAATGACACTTGAAAAATGTAATTGTGTGGGTAAAGGTAGAAAAAATGGCCAAAAGGGGAGTCAAGGTGGGAGTACAGAAATATTCAAGATACTCAGGTATTTGAAGCTTTTTGTAAGTACTGGAAGATTTAACAGCTGGCAATGCAATAAATAGGCAAAGAAAACATACTAAACATGATAATTGGTTGGAAACCTACATTATTGTTCAAGAACATCTCAACAAACTAGTCTGATTGCAAATAGCAAAGCACATTAAAGTGAAGAATCTGAAGGAAAATGCAAAAAAAAAACAAAAAAAAAAGAAAGCAAAGAAGTTTTAGCAGACAGCTGCAAAACAAAAAATATTTTAAATATAATTATATGTAAATAATTGTATACATGTTTTATGATTGTGTTTATCTCTCAGTTTCACTGAAGGAGACAGGATGTCTAGAGCTAGACGCTTCTTCTTTGTTGTAACAACAAAAATTATTAGAAGAATTAAAAAAGTTTTTTATTTATTGCTCTGTGACTTCCTAGCAGCTGCACTTCTGAGAGATATGTACTTCTCACACAGAGATGCTAAAAACATTTTTGGTTTCTGTTAGCCTAGGTAGTGAAGGCAGGTGACAAAGAGTGATGTCATCCAAAGCTGACCCAGCAGTAATGTTTGACAGTAATTTAAGAACTCTCTCAGAGACTGTGCATTTTGTATTTGTCTTTGGCTGTAACAACATCCATTCACCGTCATCATCATCAGCACTAGCCTTGCTAATAGTAAGTAATAAGTGTACAGTAATTTCTCTTAGATATAGATAGAAATATAGTAAGAATTAGTTTAGATGTTTTCTGTATTTATTTGAGACTGTCCTGCAATGCTGTTTTAAAATAGTTCCTGTGATTCTGAACTCTGTAGTCGCTGTGTTGAGTTAATGAGTAGTGTCTTGTTCTTTTAGTATTTATTATTAAATATATTTAAACCTTTTAATTGTGACTGGTTTGTTTACAGATATTTAAGCTCTGAGAGTACTTGCATATGTATTTGGTGGCATTGTATGGGCCACTCCAATAGCCTTGGTCACACTTACTATTTGGATAATAGTAACATCACACAGTAGGACTGGTCACTCTTTGGAAAAGGCCATATAATAGCTGATAAAGAGCTGGTTGGTGGCAGTGATAACTACCTCTTAGTCTGGGCAGAAGGGCCACAGCTAGTAAACCTGTGCCAGCCTTTCCCAGGTGTGTGTATGTGTGTTTGTATATCAATCAAATCTCAAAGTGTCTGTGTCAGCTACTTGGGCATGGACACAAAGCACTGGTTGGACAGAGAGGGTGCTGGAGGTTTTGGCTTGACCACTTGGCTGAGATCTTAACCTTATAGCTGTGCCAGTGGGGAGTCTTACTGGGGATCTGGAGAGAGACAGGGAGAAACCAGCCCCATACTAACTATGACCTCTGTGTGCTCTTAAGAGAAACTGTACTTTACTGTGTGCGTACTTGTCATCCTCCCAATGTGTACATCCCTCACTGGTACTAGTGCTGAGGATTGAGGCTCCTTGATTACTGGACCAGTGCAGGGGCGTCACAACCTGTGTACTTCAATTTCCCCTAAGGCGCAGCTGCTGCTGGGAGCTAGGCATTGTGCAACTGCTGAGGAGACAAAGTGATGACAGGAGGGTGAACAGAGACAGGGAGAAAGGGAGGCAGGGGACAAGTAGATTATACAAAAGCATGATAATGGTGGCTCAAAACAATATGTAGGCAACAACTACACATAACACAGTGCAGTAAAAACAGTCAGTAAAAGTTTGCATATGTCTGGATTATAACACTTGACAGTATTCAAAAACAAAACAGTTTATATATTTGAGCATTATCTGAGCATGCCAAAAAGGAACTCATACTTCTTACGGTTTAAATCACACAACTGAGGGGACATTGAGAACTTACAGGAGCAGATGGGGGTGAACAGAAGGAAGAAGAGAAGGAGAGAGAAATAGTCACAGTTTTGTTTATAGTACATTTAGGACTATCTTTATGGTGTGTTACTCTTAAGTGATCACTCATAATTAAGTTCCCATGCTCTGTACAATAAAGTGCTTGCTATAGGGAGAAAGAAGGGGTAGGAGATTAGAAACAAGACTAAGACATAAGCAGGATAAGGGAGGTTTACCACATCTCACTGTGGGGGTGGAATATTTTTGCAAATGCTTTCTTACTGCACTATTCAAATGTTACGTTAATGAAATATAACTCGAGATAAATCAGACATTTGGAGTTAAACATATGACAGGAGTATAAAATGTCATGAAGTAATAATTTGACACAGTTGTAATCAAACATGTAACAGTATGAATACTTTTCAGTCTACAGACAGGGGAATTGTCTCAATAAACCACACAGGAACTCATAGTTCATTGCATTCAGCAGCCTAAATGCCATTAGAGTAACTGTTTCAAAGTACTACCTTAACTATGTATTCCTACAGTGCAAGTGGATTTAAGCACATTTGCACAAAGTGAATATTCCTAATGCAGCTGAAATTAAAATCTTCAGCTTTTGCCATAGGAAGTTAACTCACTCAGGCCTAAAACATGTTTTTGCATACTTCCAGTTCACACCAGTACCTTCTTATGGCATCCAATTTTTTGGGGGGTCAGACCTCTTTAACTAAATGACTTGCCAGCTAATAATAGGCAGTATTAGAAAGGGAAAGGAGTTGTGAATAAAATGACACTAAGATTGTTAGTCTAAAATGTCCTGCAGTGGAGAAATTAATCTTTTTAGCCACTTAATGGTTTCATATTTACATTCATGTTTTCACAACTGAGAGACCTACATTTTATAAAGGTGTATAGTGTGAAACACCAATATATAGGGGACAGGAAAATTCACTGAAAATGCTTGTTTATATCATACTATACTGTAAATACTGTTAGTTGTTTGTTAATAATTAAGAAGGTTAGCAACATTTCAAAATGCACTCAATACTTCAAAAACCAAGTGATTTACAAACTTTTGCATGACATTAGGTGAAACCTTAGATACGGAGGAAAGATGTCTTTAATATTTGGACTGCAAGATGCACATCTAGAAAGATATCCAGTATTATTTCTATTGACAATTATACAATTAAACATGTTTTTATATTTCCATAAATATCTCAAAAACATGCACATATATTAGAATTTCTTGTTGCCCTGTGAAAGCATATGTCTAGGTTGTACAGTTTTCAAGGTATGAAAATTTGTGAAAATTTAGAAAAAATATAATTTGGAGTTAGTGTACATTACAATATATTACAGTATTTATAGAAAAGACTGTGAATGTACTGACTATTATCACTATAAAGAATACTTTTTATGGATAACATTGCTATTCGTATAGTTTTAATATTTGCAGTTGTTTATCTTGTGCTTTTTAAGCTCATTTTTTTTTTAGAAAATGCTCTGGAATACAAGATTTGTGTAGGCTGCTAGAAGCGTTACATTTCCCACCACATAGATGTTAATGAGTTAAATACCATTCACCATCAATCAGCTGTGGTGCATGATGCCAACCTCTGTGCGGATGTCGAGGACAAAAACGGAAGGGTTTTTGATGGGCCATTTCTAGCCATGTGTATGTTGTATATTATTCTACTTTTAGACCAGATTAAACTTGTGAAAAGGGGTAGATAGGACAGTGGTAAAAATGTGGTGGTGGGGGCAAGCAGGGAGTAGGACACGGGAAAATACAGGAATTTGCTAGATGGTGGGAGGAAAGCACTTTAGCTTTCCACTTATTCAGAACATAAATTTAGAATTGTACAAAAAATTTCATGACTTTGGAGAGTCACCACACCAGGGATGAGTGACAACAACAGAATAATGTTGTATAGCTAATTGGATCAAATCAGGTGTGTCAAGATGACAAATAAGCAAAGCGGAAAGCAATGCAAGGGTTTTTTTTTCTGTGGGACAGGTGGCATTTGTTTAAGACAGAGGAATGTTGGGGAAGGTGCTTAGGAATGAAAAGGTGAGGTAAGTTAGATAACAGGCATCGACATACAGGACAGACATGGATGATGATGGACACAAAAGGCTGGTGACACTGTGACTGAGGATACGCAGGGGATCTCAGAAGTGCATCTCCACTTCCAGTTTAAGAATAGTATGAATTTAGTCCTCACCCTCAAAACTGTCATCATCATCTCCTGTGTCAGTTGTCTGGGTCAGTGCTGGACATGGCATCATTTTGGCTATATGATGCAGAATTCTTTCAAACTGGCCAATTCTGGCACTGAGGCCACTCTTCATTATGCCCTGCACCAGCTCTATCAGCTCCTGATGGGTGGCAAAATCACCACCTCCACTAGTACTGCTCACAGACAGCAGAGTACCACAGCACCAGCAGTCGGGGAAGAGCTACCTGACACAGGTGGAGCAGGCAGGGAAGAAGTTGTAGAAGCAATACTGACAGGTTGCAACCCAGATGTGCAGGGTGTCTGTGTTGCCTGTGGTGGTGCCCCTGCAGCCACCTGTGGAGGTATGATATGCCGAACTGCAGTGGTCAGTATAGCTCCCCTTGTTCATGGTCATTTTGTTTTCAACATCAATTTATTACAAAAAATAATTATATGTGTATATATATATATATATATATATATATATATATATATATATATATATATATATTTAACAATATGGAGTGATAGGGTGGGGGACACAAAAGGGAGAATTACATTGATGGGATGTCACATTATTTTATTACTGCAATAAATTAACAAATATGAGAAATACATATGTACACCTTTGACACACAGATATAATGGGAAGGCATTAATGAGTCATAAAATCAATCACAATGGTATATGACAAATAGAAACATTTAGACTATACCATATCAGATATATACTTTCAAAGTTAATAACTGCATTTGCAGAAATTGAATTGTTAATGCCATGCATTATTGCAGTTAATATTTTATAAATACTATCCTGCAAAAAATCTAATGTCTGTTTCTGGCTATTAAACCCACACACAATTAAGCTGGTGTACTCCTTGCCTAATACAATAACCAACAGCTACAGCAGCAGGCAAGGATGCCTGATATCAAAGTTTAAGTATGCCTGCTCTAGATGATATACAGTGACAGACTGAAAATACTTCTCTGCCTTGCATTCCGACCTGATGCATACTTATCCCACGCTGCTCTGAGACGAGTTAGTCTCTCCTGATACACCTCATTGTTTTCTGCTATCTTTGCTGAAACTGTACAGTAGAGAAAATAAACAAATAGCTATATGAAAGCATAATGAAAAACTGTGTTGTCTGGCTAATTAATGCCATCCTATAGACAGGTAATGGGTTAGTATACTTACACAACTGAGTGGTGTTTGCGGTCTTAAATTCATCCTCTCATTGGCTCATGAAGTCCCACTTGCACTTTTTTCACATCTCTGAAGTGCTGATGACATTGCTCCCCAGTGCATGGGATGCCAGTTGCACTGGAGATGGCCTTGGCCAACCTATTGCAAGCCTCAGCATTATAATGAGACATTGTATAATCCCCTCCAGCAGCCTCCATAGGCTAGGTAGGAAATCTTGGAGGCACAGCTGTAGTGCTTCATGAGGAGTGCTACAAAAATCCTGGACTCCTCAACTTCCTAACTTTGTGTTCTAAATGGAACACCATCCCTACTGTCACCAGCCATGTCTGCAGCAGTCAAGCTAGAAATATACATTTGAATTGGTGCCCAATTCAGATTGAGTGCAAGAGCTTATGAGAAAAAACACACAACCTTGCCAGGTGCATTTGTGCAACTGACAGCATAGCAATGGCTTGGCAGACATATTGTCACTAATCACATCAAAAGCACATAAGGTGTGAAATGTGGTAGTGAGATTTGGCCATGTGTGATGCTCAAACTATTGACACATGTTCCAGTGTTAAACACTGAAATGTTTCATGGTGTTTGTTAAAATCATGTCTGGTTGAAGGACAAATGGCATGACATATTGGGCTGGTGGGACTTCCCCAATAGTAAGCTTGGGTAGTACCACCTAGGAATTGAATCCATGAGAGAAAAAAGGAAAAATGTTACACTTTGCTTATTAAATGGCAGTGCCACAGGAGACCTTACTTTTAACATAGTAGTTAGAGTATATTAATCTGACAATCTATGTGCCTTGTATGTCTGTGACTATACTTAATTATTGAACTATACATCTATGTAAGAGGCAGTATCTGTGTTTGTAAAGACATCTCAGATGCATGCAGTTGCATAACCTGACTAAGACATGGTTCATAGGTTGGTACTAGGCTATCAGCCCTAGGGTCTATACAAGCCTAGCCATAACAATTCCCTGGCTATTTCTTCCCACACTATTTACCCCTGTCTAGCAGGGTGACTGACATGATCCCTGGGGTGAATTTCCTTTCTCCCATCCAATCGTCAAGGTTCCTTTTGAAGAGGACCAAATAGGCACTCTGCTTGACATGTATGGGCAATCTATTCCAGAGTCTGGGGAGTCTCTGGGTCAGGAACCTATCCCTCCAGCATGTTTTGTTTATTGTGATGACAAGGTTTAGATCCCTGGAGCGTGTGGCTCTGAGGGATTGGGATTTCTTTAAGTGTAGCATGTCCAACAGCTCTGGGTTTGACATGGCCTTGTATGTTAAGCAAAGATCGCCTCTGAGTAGACAATATGCAACAAAGTATAGCTGGAGATTTTTAAGGCGGTCAGTGTAGGGCATCTGCTTCAGACCTGTAATTCTTTTAGTGAGGTATTTCTGTGGCCTTTCAGAGAAGTAGATGCCAAACAAGACCGGTCTCAGGACTGAACCCTGAGGTACTCCACTTGTCGCTTGTCTGGAGCTGGATTTGGAGTCGGCTACTTTTACAGTGTGGGTTCTATCAATAAGCCAGTTAGCAGCCCCTTGGGTGACGTAGGGATTAATGCCCAGCTTAGTAAGTTTATCTATGATTCCAGAGTGGGGGATGGTGTCAAAGGCCTTGGCAAGGTCTAGATAGGCTGTGTGGACCACCTTACCCTTGTCCATGGCTCTGGAGACTGATTCAAAGAAGTCAATCAAGTTCAGGAGACAAGATTGGCCCTTCACGAACCCAAACTGGGTGGGGTCCAGTGTTTGAAGGTTGCCAATGTCTTTGTTTATAAGTTCCATGAGAATACGCTCCATGGCCTTGCAGATAAGGCTTGTCAGACTGATGGGACGGTAGTTTCTGGGATCCAAGGTGGATCCCCCCTTGTGGAGTGGGATAACTGTAGCTGTGCCACTCAGTGGGCACAAAACCTGAGGTGAGGCTATGATTAAACATGACACTTAGGTGAGGTGCCAGTTCATATTGTAGTTCATGTAGTACACAGCCGGGATGTCATCTGGTCCCATGGATGCTGTATTCTTAGCTTTGGAGAGTGCATTTTTTACCTGTGTGGTCATTATTACCGGAATTTGGCAATCTTCCGGTATTGAGATGGGCCATTTAGGGGGTGAGAGGGGGTGAAGTTGGCACTGAATCGATCTGCCAGGATATTGGCAATATCCTTGGGATCAGTATATTTAATGCCATTCTGTTTTAGCTCAGAGCAGATCTGAGCATTGCCATTTAGATTCTTGACATAGTTATAGAATGCCTTGTTGTTGTCTTTGGAATCTTTGGCAATTTTATTTTCGTAACTAGCTTTGGAGGATTTTATGAGGGATCTCAGTTTCTTACTGAGGCTGGTAAGGAAGATTTTTGCATCCTGGGATTTTCCTCTTTTCGCAACAGTTTCTTCCTTTTGTTATAAAGTTTGTTTATGGCAGGGGACCACCAAATTGGCTTCTTTTTTTTTGGATGAGAGCATCTTGGTTCTATTTGGGATGGCACGATTTATGCATGAGTGGATGTGCTCATACAGTGCCTTAGTGTAGGATTCAGCAGTTGAACTTTCAGCTCCCGTCTGCATGGGTGTCATGAAGTTTGTCACTTCTGACTTGAGTAACATGAAGTTGGCATTGGAGAAGTTTTTATGGAGGTTTTCTTACTGGGGGGTGGGGGTGGGATCTGGATGTTAAGGGTGATTAGCTTATGGTCAGACGTGACTAACGAGGGGGTGACCATGGGTGTGGAGCATCGATTTCCCATGTTGGTAATGACCAGGTTTAGGATATTGGAGCCCCTGGTGGGACTATGGATTAGTTGATCCAGGGGGTTGGAATTTATGAATTCCAAGAACCGTTGGGCAAAGGTGTTGGTACATGAGTAGCTTTTCCAGTTAATGGCAGGGTAGTTAAAATCACCCAGTATTAGGGTGTTTGGTTCTATCTTAATATTTTCCAGTATGTTTAGAAAGGTGTAGTGAGAATCTTGGGGTATGGTGTGGTATCTGTAGCAAGCTACAATTTGGATTGCAGTCTTACCTAGTGTTAGTTGCACCTGGAGAATTTCAGACGCATTGTGTTGGGCAACTAGCCTGGTGGTGTGAATATCCTTGGTGAATATTGACACTCCTCCACTTTAGTGTTTCGGTCCTGCTTTAGTGGCCGAAAAGTGTGGTAAGAGTTGTAGCCTGGTATTGCAGGGGTGCTCTCTGGAGCCTTGAACCAAGTCTCAGTTACTGCACAGATATCGATGTTCTCCATTTTTAGGAGTGCCTCGAGAGAGTGCATTTTGAGGTTTAGACTTCTAACATTGAGTAGCATTACCTTCAGATTTTGCATGCTTGTACCTGTTACGGTGGTGGTTTTGTTCTTTGAACTTTGCCTAAAAAAGGCACTACAGGGGTGGCAAGAGCCTTAGCCAGTAACCTGAATCCCAGAGGCAACAGGTGCAGACCATCTCTGGCAAAGCATCGTGGTCTGTCAATCATGTCGTCCCAGGCAGACAGATTGAAAAAGAAACCAACCAAAGACTAATAAAATCCAAAAACCAAGGTTGAAGCAACAAAACAAAACTTCAAGGAAATAGCGTATATCAGTTTATTATCCGCTTTCGTCAAAGACTTCATCAGAATAAAGTAAAAACATAAATCACATATTTAAGTACTAAAAACAGATCACATGGGTAATTAATCAATTAAAATGTAAATGTAAATTAAAACTACTGCCTTAAAGTGCAAGCTTGATTTTCAAGCAATATGAAGACAAACTAAATTGTCATCTTTACTAATATTAAGTTTACGATACTTTAAAAAACATTTAACGTTAACTGCTTCATTAAGACCAGGGGGACAGACAGATTTTAATTTGATTTGCCAATAAGTCTCTCTTTGTAATAAATAATTCTTATAATCCCCATCCCTCATGTCTTTATGACAGACCTCTAGAACAGACATATAAAGTTGTTTGCTAACAGCAACCTCTTCATTAGTTACAGATTTCTTTAATGTGGAATTATTTAGATGACTTTTACTTCTTCGGAGATTGTGCATATTTACTGATACTGGTGGACTGTAGACGTTTGAGTAGACTTTTATGATATAAATGTTCTGAATTGGGCAGTTTTGTCATTATTGGTGCATGCATTTTTTTCATTGTTTACTGGAAAAAATGTTCTGAATTGGGCAGTTTTGTCATTATTGGTGCATGCATTTTGTTTCATTGTTTACTGGAAAAATGTTCAAAACAAACTTAAAACATCCTCTACAGCTGTACTATATTGTACAAGGAATATAATTTAATAAAATCAGAAAGGTGTCTCAAAGACCACGTGTATGTTTCATGTGCAAGGGGCCTATGATTTGAAAAGAGCCCAAAGTTAATCTTTATCCGTCACTGGCAAAATGTATTTTCCTTGAATGTGGGTTTCAATGCTGTTTCAATGAATGTGCGTTTCAAGGGCAGAGAAGTTTTAATGCTAAGTCTGTTTTCATTGTGAGATTGCATTGCTTTGTTTAGCAGATGTCTTAGTGTTTGTGCTGTAAAATGCAAAATAAAACTTTCAAATGAAGTCCAAATCATCGTAGAAGTAAAGCAGTATGCACATTAGTGTTTATGGTAAATGGGGTGAAATAGCCAAGTAATGGTTCATTGGAATAGCTGAAGGGAGGAGGCTCCATTCGACCATAAGTTTGTGAGGGGGAAGGGTGGCAAACTCAAAGACAGCCCCGGCTGAACTATACCTCTCAACTGTCCAGATTTTCACAGAATTAATAGATTTTTGCTTCTTATTTTTGGTTTGTTCCTCATTAAATGTGTGGTTTTCTGGCAAATAATTTAGGAATTAAGTCACTAAATAATGACAGACACGGAGTTTCAGACTTCATAACCTTCAGAAAAATGCAAGCTAAAGCAAGACCTGTTATTCTATCAACTGGCTCAGTTTATACAACAACTTTATGTACTGTTTATAAGTATATTTGGCCTTGTCCAGATTTCCTGCATTAACAGGTTGAGAGGTATGTGCAAATAAATTGCTTTAAAGAATTAGGCATATCCAAACCTCTGAACTGTCCCCTATTTAGGCTCAAAATGTTGCTCTTCCCCTAATAATCCCGCCGCAAAATGGCAATTTTGGAAGAAAACGTGGAGGGTTTACAATTAATAACTGTAATAATCAGAGTTATAGATTTCTTTTATTTCAGAAGTGCATGCAGATTCTTTTATTTTGCCAGATGCTCATATTAGCAGTACTAATATTAAAAAGTGTCCCTTCTTTGACAGGTTCCCAGCTGTATTGTGTGGCTATTTTATATTTTTGTAAAATCACAAAACCAAAACAAAAAATGAGAACTTTTGAGACTGTACTAATGGTAACACTAGCTTTAATTTAGGTATGTTCCCTTGTGGAACATGTAAACAATGTAATTTTATTGCAGGTACCAGTTCAGTGTTATTTAAGCACATAAACAGGACAATTCAGTGTAAGGGACACTACACTTGTAAGACTAGAAATGTGGTCCACATCGCTATGTGTAGTTCATGTGAACATTTTTATATAGGGAAAACAACAAGAGCATTAAACAAACGTATATATGAACACACATTAGCCATACGTAAAAAGACACGTCAAATGCTTTAGCTAAACATGCTATGACTTGTTCTAGTTACAAAAAGTTCTCATTTTTTGTTTTAGAGAAAGTAAATGATGACCTATTTACTGGGAACTTTAAAGTATTTTTAGAATGTAAAGAGACTTTATGGCAGATTTCACTAAATGCAGACCAGCTTCCTGGATTGAATGATATGATTAACATAAAGTGCTTTTTACAAGCACAAAGATTATAATAATTGATTTTTATCACTAACATTTATTGTCTATTATATTTTATATGTTTTCATATGTTGACTTTTTAAGTCTAACTTTTTAGAAAAAGTGATGTGCTTTTTATTGCTTTAACAACACAATAAGTGATTTATGCATTTTATTGGTTCATTTGATCACATGAGATACAGCAGTTCTTATTTAAACATTGGAAAATGTATGGATGTTATTTCTGAAGAAGTTCATGTTTATTAAATTGGACGAAAGCGCTAATAAGGTTGTGGCATTTTTTCTTCAAATCCAGTACTGGCAGTATTTTTACTTGGTTTCTTGTGGTTTTGTGATTTTACAAATTGGTTTGGTCAGTAATGGCAGGAGCAGAATTGAGTCAGGAGACTCTGCTAAACCTTAGCATCCATCCAGTTCCTGAGTCGGGTAGAAGCTTTAGTGAACTCATTTCCTCAACCATCTCGGAGGCTGTTCGAGAGGCTCTATCCCAGCAGATAGGTAAAGGTTGTACTACTAGCAGCCTGAGCATCAATTAAGGCAATCCAGGAAGCAAGCGAGATGACATCAGAGTCAGTGTGGGTGTCTTTTCTAATCAAGCAGGTTTGGTCTTGCCTGCGAGTGAGAAATGCAGTGCACCTTCTACGAGTAATCACCAACGAGGATTTAATGGCCTTGGCTGTACGGATAAAGTCATTGAAAATGTTTTTAAAGAAACAACAAATCCTTTTCACAATCCTCAAAATGGAAAAGAATCTAACAAAGTAAGTGACTGTGCAATTCCGTCCAGTCCGGACGAATTTTCTACATGTAAAAATCACATTTTTCTACTTGAACAGTTGTGCACTAAGATAGCCTCATTACAATTAGAAGTTTTTTATCTAGAGGAGAATGTCAATTTAAAGTGTGTGCCCTTTGGTTCAAGAACTTTCAAATTCCCTAATTGTGTAGTTCAGGGTGATGACTTGTACATACAGTTGGTTGAACTATTTAACAACACTGGACTAGCATTTATGAACATGCTTGTACAACATTATAAAATTGAACTGGTGTCTTTAAGAAAACAAACAGAGAGCCTTGATAGTAAAATTAGGGCATCACAGGCTTTCAGTTCTTTGGCGTCCCTGTATTAAGGCATTAATGCAAAGCTTGAGAGGCACAGAGCTTCTGTTATTTTAAGAAAGCAGAAAAAACTTAAGAGAGATCTTGCTGCTTATGGTTCTAAAACAGCTTATCCAGTAAATAACTACAGGGACACAAAAGATGGTACAAGTCATGTTGTTAACAACGATACATCTATTGACAACATTAGTTTAATTAATAAAGACACTTGTTCAAAAGTTTGCCCAGGAAATGCTAATGACAATGGAAATGGTGGATGTCTTCCACTAGATAACATTCAAGCTTCTACTTCTTATGCACAGGTAGTTTCTGTGGCAAACAAGTCTGGTCCTTTTTTGATGGACAAAACAGGCAACAAAAAGACTCCGAGATGGTCTGGAAAGGTCCAAACAAGGAGCAAGAGAAAGGGCAAGGGGCACAAAAAGAACTAGAATACACTATTAATGTTTGTAACTTAACTGATGATGTCTTGTCAAGTGATATGATTTCTGTACTTAAGAAAGGTTTTTCTTTTATTCCATCGAATTATGTAACTGTTTCTACGTTGATAGTAGACTTCAAATTGTATTTAAGGAAGCTCAACTTGAAGTACATATTTGAAGGTATTACTAAACCTGAACCCAAACAGTTTGATTGTAAAAAGAGAAGTACTTACAATCCGTTATTAAATTCTACTTTGATGGTCTTTGGGAAGTTATGTGAACAGGAATTTAGAAAAATAAGACATTATGATGAAGGTAAATCTAATTTAATTCCTTCAGAAGTGTCTGCATTAAATGATTTGGACAATAATAAGAATTGGCACATTATGAAAGCAGACAAAGGTGGTACTATTGTTGTCATGAAGTCCACTGATTATAGTTTGGCAATAAATTCTTTGCTAAGTGACAATAATTGTTACAAAGTAGTCACGAAAGAACACATCACACAAAGTTTTTTGAGACTGGATACTTGTTTGTTTCATTTATTTAGTCAAGGAAGTATAGATTATTCTGTCTATAATTTTTTAGTGGTGGAATACCCTAAACTGGCCACACTATTTGGGATTCCTAAGTTACATAAAAACAGAATGGATCCTCCCTTTAGACCTATAGTGTCGGCCAGTTTTTCTAAGACAGAACCAATCTCTGTTTGGCTTGATAAACTCTTAAACCCGATTGTGCAAAAAACAAAATTTTATTTGAGAAACTCATGGCATTTGTTAGAATGTTTGAGTCAATTACACAATTTAGACATGCCTGTCAAATTTGCATCATTAGATGTGGTTTCTTTATATACAAGTATAGATCAAACAACAGGTGTAGAATATTTGAGAGAATACCTAAGTCAACACACTGATTTTGACAATGATACAGTTAATACAGTGTGCACTTTGATGGAGCTGGTATTAGAAAATATTTTTTTTACATTTAAAAAAACTATTTTCAACAAATTTCAGGCACAGCGATGGGCACTAGGGTAGCCCCCTGTTTTGTTAATTTGGTAATGGCAATGTGGGAGAATAAATTTCCCACTTCACACCCCCTATCAAAAAACCTTACAATTTACAAACGTTACAGAGATGACTTGATTTTTTTATGGAAAGGGGATGTTGATTCTTTCTATACATTTGTTCAATTTTTGAACAATTCTGCCAACTTTTTGCAATTTACAGTGGGCAACATTGGTGACAATATAGACTTTTTGGATTTACATTTAACCATCAGGTATGATGGCCCACAGTTTGAAAGTTGTATTTTTAGAAAGTCTACTTTTGTCAATCAGTATTTACACTATGACAGTTTACATCTAGCCTTTATGAAATGTGGTGTTGTTAAGGGACAATTCATCAGATTAAGTCGGCTAACTAGTAGAGATGAAATTTTTCACAATGAAACAAGAAAATTTATTGGATTTTTTACACAAAGAGGTTATGACAAAGTCTGGTTGGATAGTATATTAAACAAAGTCATTGGCCTTAGATCTAGTAAGGCTTGTCCTATTTTGAAACAAAGTAACTATCCAGTTGTAGTTAATTCAGATATGAATGTAGTATGTAGTGATTATAGTTTGGCTTTCCCTATTCCTATCACTACTGAGATGGTATTGATCAGAAATACCATTTGGAACAATTGGAAAGTAGTGTTACGTAACACTGATTTGAGTAAAATCGTTTGTAATTTTCCCCTCTTCACGTATAAAAGGACAGTGAACATTAAGACCATTTTAGAGAAAGGTACCTGTGACTGTACTAATGTTAACACTAGCTTTAATTTAGGTACGTTCCCTTGTGGAACATGTAAACAATGTAGGTTTATTGCAG
Organism: Protopterus annectens; assembly: GCF_019279795.1. Lineage (NCBI taxonomy): Eukaryota > Metazoa > Chordata > Ceratodontiformes > Protopteridae > Protopterus > Protopterus annectens. Next base: position 1,302,509,452 of record NC_056743.1, on the reverse strand, counting down.
GTACCAGTTCAGTGTTATTTAAGCACATAAACAGGACAATTCAGTGTAAGGGACACTACACTTATAAGACTAGAAATGTGGTCTACCTTGCCATGTGTAGTTCATGTCAACATTTTTATATAGGGAAAACAACAAGAGCATTAAACAAACGTATATATGAACACACATTAGCCATACGTAAAAAAAGACATGTCAAATGCTTTAGCTAAACACGCTATGACTTGTTCTAGCTACAAAAAGTTCTCATTTTTTGTTTTAGAGAAAGTAAATGATGACCTATTTACTGGGAACTTTAAAGTATTTTTAGAATGTAAAGAGACTTTATGGCAGATTTCACTAAATGCAGACCAGCTTCCTGGATTGAATGATATCATTAACATAAAGTGCTTTTTACAAGCACAAAGATTATAATAATTGATGTTTATTACTAACATTTATTGTCTACTATATTTTATATGTTTTCATATGTTGACTTTTTAAGTCTAACATTTTAGAAAAAGTGATGTGCTTTTTATTGCTTTAACAACACAATAAGTGATTTATGCATTTTATTGGTTCATTTGATCACATGAGATACAGCAGTTCTTATTTAAACGTTGGAAAATGTATGGATGTTATTTCTGAAGAAGTTCATGTTTATTAAATTGGACGAAAGCACTAATAAGGTTGCGGCATTTTTTTCTTCAAATCCAGTACTGGCAGTATTTTTATTTTATATTTTTGCATCACATTTTTGGTCCATTTTTCATAAAATTGTGTTTTTTTTGCATCTTAGAAGCAAATCATTAAAGACTGAAGTTAGAAAATAATGACAGACATTTGTGTTTCAGATTTCATAGCCTTCAGAAATTAATATTAATGCAAGACCTACTACTCTCATCATCATTCTCTTTCGGCTTTTCCCGTTAGGGGTCGCCACAGCGGATCATCTCTTTCCATTTCTTCCTATCCTCTGCTTCTTGCTCTGTCACACCAACTGCCTGCATGTCCTCTCTCACCACGTCCATAAACCTTATCTTAGGCCTTCCTCTATTCCTCTTACCTGGCAGCTCCATCCTTAGCATCTTTTTCCCAATATACCCATCATCCCTCCTCAGCACATGTCCAAACCAACGCAATCTCGTTTCTCTTGCTTTGTCTCCAAACTGTCCAACATGAGCTGACCCTCTAATATACTGATTCCTAATCCTATCCATCCTAGTCACACCAAGTGCAAATCTTAACATCTTTAACACAGCCACATCCAGCTCTGACTCCTGCCTTTTTGTCAATGCCACTGTCTCCAACCCATATAACATAGCTGGTCTCACTACCCTCTTGTAGACCTTCCCTTTCACTCTTACTGGTACCCGTCTGTCACAAATCACTCCTGACACTCTTCTATACCCATTCCAGCCTGCCTGTACTCTTCTTCACCTCTCTTCCACAATCACCATTACTCTGAACTGTTGATCCCAAGTACTTAAACTTGTCCACCTTTACCAACTCTACTCCCTGCATCCTCACCATTCCTCTACCCTCCCTCTCATTTACACACATATATTCTGTCTTAGCCCTGCTGACCTTCATTCCTCTGCTCTCTAGAGCATATCTCCACCTCTCCAGAGTCTCCTCAACCTGATTCCTACTCTCACTACAGATCACAATGTCATCTGCAAACATCATAGTCCACGGGGCCTCCTGTCTGATCTCATCTGTCAACCTGTCCATCACCACTGCAAATAAGAAAGGACTCAGAGCTGATCCTTGATGTAATCCCACCTCCACCTTAAACGGATCTGTCACTCCCACTGCAGTCCTCACCACTGTCACACTACCCTCGTACATATCCTGTACCACTCTTACATACTTCTCTGCCACTCCCGACTTCCTCATACAATACCACAAGTCTTCTCTAGGCACCCTGTCATATGCTTTCTCCAAGTCTACAAAGACACAATGCAACTCCTTCTGACCTGCTCTGTATTTCTCCAACAACACTCTCAGAGCAAACATTGCATCTGTAGTGCCCTTTCCTGGCATGAAACCATACTGCTGATCACTAATCATCACCTCCCTTCTTAACCTTGCTTCCACTACTCTTTCCCATAACTTCAAGCTGTGACTAATCAGTTTTATCCCTCTGTAGTTACTGCAGCTCTGCACATCACCCTTATTCTTAAAGATAGGTACCAAAACACTTTTTCTCCACTCCTCAGGCATCCTCTGACTTTCCAAAATTATATTAAACAATCTAGTTAGAAATTCCACTGCCATTTCTCCTAAGCACCTCCATGCTTCCATTGGTATGTCATCTGGGCCAACAGCCTTTCCATTCTTCATCCTCTTCATAGCTGCCCTTACTTCCTCCTTGCTAATCTGTTTCACTTCCTGATTCACTATCCCCACATCATCCAACCTTCTCTCTCTCTCTCATTCTCTTCATTCATCAGCCTCTCAAAATACTCTTTCCATCTACTCAACACACTCTCCTCTCTTGTGAGTACCTTTCCCTCACTATCCTTTATCACCCTTACTTGCTGCACATCTTTCCCAGCTCTGTCCCTCTGTCTAGCTAATCGGTACAGGTCCTTTTCTCCCTCTTTAGTGTCCAATCTCTCATACAACTCTCCATATGCCTTATCCTTAGCTTTCGCCACCTCTCTCTTTGCCATGCACCTCATCTCCTTATACTCATGTCTACTTTCTTCATCTCTTTGACAATCCCACTTCTTCTTCGCCAGTCTCTTCCTCTGTATACTCTCCTGTACTTCCTCATTCCACCACCAGGTCTCCTTGTCCTCCTTCTTCTGTCCAGATGTCACACCAACACCTTTCTAGCAGTCACCCTTACTAGTTCTGCTGTAGCTACCTAGCTATTCGGTAACTCTCCACTGCCTCCCAGTGCCTGTCTTAACTCTTCCCTAAACTCCACTTTACAATCACCCTTTTTTAACTTCCACCATTTAATCCTTGGCACAGCTTTCACACTCCTCCTCCTCTTCTTGATCACCAATGTCATTCTACATACCACCATTCTATGCTGCTTAACTACACTTTCCCCTGCCACCACTTTACAGTCTCCAATCTCCTTCAGACTGGCCCTCCCACATAGGATATAATCCACCTGTGAGCATCTTCCTCCACTCTTGTACATCACCCTATGCTCCTCCCTCTTCTTAAAGTACATATTCACCACAGCCATGTCCATCCTTTTCGCAAAATCCACTATCATCTGACCTTCTGCATTCCTCTCCTTAACACCATACCTACCCATCACTTCCTCATCCCCTCTGTTCACTTCACCAACATGCCCATTAAAGTCCGCTCCAATCACTAGTCTCTCACCCTTGGGTACACTCACCACAACTTCATCCAACTCACTCCAAAATTTCTCTTTCTCATCCATCGCACACCCAACTTGTGGAGCATATGCACTAACAACATTCATCATTACACCATCAATTTCGAGCTTCATAAACATCACTCGGTCAGACACTCTCTTCACGTCTAAAACACTCTTGGCATATTGTTCCTTTAGTATAACCCCTACCCCATTTCTCCTGCCATCCACACCATGATAAAACAATTTGAAACCATTTCCTAAACACCTGGCCTTACTTCCCTTCCATCTGGTCTCTTGCACACACAATATATCAACTGTCCTTCTCTCCGTCATATCAGCTAGCTCTCTTCCTATTCCAGTCATACTGCCAACATTCAAAGTTCCTACCCTCACTGCTACACTCCTAACCTTCCTCCTATCTTCCTGCCTTCGGGCATGCCTTCACCCTCCTCTTCAAGACCTACTACTCTATTACCTTTCTAAGTTTATAAGAGCAATATTTAAAATTGTCCTTATTTTTGGGCCTTGTCCCACTTCTATGTATGGCTTTGTCCAGATTTCTTGCCCTGAGGTTGAGAGGTATGACAAATGTGTCAGGGTCATCACAGTCAGCCAGAGAATTTCAAATTGTAATATACTTGTTGCACCCCACTGCCTCATGTAGTGTGACTCTGGATGTGTCCAATCAAGGCAAGGAGCAGTTATGCAGTGTAAATGTGCACAGTATCCCCCCATCCAAGGTAGACACAAGTACTACTTTTATTCTGTCCTTGATTTTGCAGAATGTTCTGGTTTGTCATATTTTTATACTGTTGATTTATGCTTATTATTACTCAGAAAGTGCCTGTTGCTCTTTGTTTAAGTAGCAATGTTTTAATGACCATCAGGTAAGCTTGTCTGAGATTGTAAGATGCAAGTAAGCTTTAATAAGCATACTGTTAAAGAATTGCCAACAGTGAAAGCCTTTCTGTTGCCATGCAGAGAATACTTGCATAACTAGATAATGTATAAGCCTTGGGTATTGAAATGCATATGACGTTATTTGTAATAAAGGACAGGATTACATTATTATTTTAAGAAGCTCATTACATTTGTTGGAGACCTGCAGTCATCTTTGCAGGCTTTACCTGTAAACCAAACAGAATGCCAGTCTATCATGTGTGGTCCATTACCTGTACAGTAATCCTTTAAGTAATGTATCTTGAGCTTATTTCTTGTTTGCTTTTCATTTTTTACTTTGATCATGTTTTCCTCATGAAACAAGTAGATAGTTGTTGTCAGGCAGCAGGTCTTTTTTGGATAAGAAACATTTTTACAAGTGGGGTATCACAGAGATTGCTACTTTCAGCATGTTACTTGGTACTTTAATAAAGCTGAATATAAATTATAATTAGAACTGCAGTGCAAGAAGAAGTGGTTTGAGTTGAGTGCTGTTTGTTTTTCTTGTACTTGATTTTGACTGGCATTCCAGTAATGTATTTAAAAAGTAATTGATTTTTTCATGCCTCACAGCCTTTTTGTTTCCATCTAGATATTAAGTAAGCTGTCATGCAGCTAATGCATTGAAATATTCTTCTACACTTCACATTGTCTTGATTGGACTTTCATAATGACAGTTTGGCACCCAGGGCAGTGTATTTAATTAAAGTTCCAAGTTTTGTGGTTTTGAGCATAGCTCCTCCCCTTTCTAGTTGACCACACCCTTCCCATTGGCCCCACCCATTCAGCTGTCTCCCGCAGCCCCCCTTCAATTTGAACTCACCAGCCGCCACTGACCACAGACCTTTTTCTGCAAGTGTGTTCATATGCAAATTCAAACTGGTAGAAGGACCCATTGTCAGCTCAGATAGATTTGGGTAAAATGGAGAATGTTCCACACCACAGAAACCCCTACTATTAAAAGAGCTAATAGCAACTGCAGAAATTGGGGTCTATATTTTGTGATTGAAGAATCTCTTCTTCGAACACATAATCGACACATATACAGCAAATTCTGTAAACTGCGAATGGCCACGTCCTCAAATCTTTTCCTCAGGAAAAAATTCAGTTGGCCATTATCGGGAATTGCCCTTTTCTTCAATGTAGAGCGATCTCAGAGTTGGTACATTTCGTTGGGGGGTGGGGGAGGGCAAAGTCCCCACTTGATTAGTGTTTTAAAGTTTGTTTTTTATTTTACGGCCACTTGAATTTTTTCCCGATGAAAAAATTCAAGGATGTGGCCATTCGTGGTTTACAGTATTCGCTGTATATGTGTCAATTATTATGTGTTTGAAGAAGAGATTCTTTGATCACATACTATAGACCCCAGAAATTGCGATCAGAGCACAGGATAAAGTAGACTAATAGTAGAAAGATCACTTATAAAGGTAGGGAGTAAAAGAAAGTGAATATAGTTTAGGGAAGGGTGGACAATATTTGATGGACATGGTAGAGTAGAAAGAGAAAACAGACTTTTCTCATAAACAAATGGCAACAGAGTGGAAAAGACCAAAAAGTGTGTAACCCAATGCAGCTATGTATCTAAACATAAGATAGAAAATGGAACAAAAATGTACTTCCAAGTATACAGAGTAGTTGGGCAGGACCATGATATACAGCAAAGAAGACCACGTACAAAAAACACCATGTAAAAATGGAAGGAGGCAATGAGAAGGATATGAAACTACAGGACTAGCAAATGAAGAAATAAATGGAATTCTACAGAAAAACACATGCCATGTTTTTGGTAGCAAGCTGTATATGATGTATCTGTTCACTTATGCATCTGAATTTAAGAATAACTGAATTTGTCCTATCACAGATGAAAGTCTAGCATTAGTACATTTAAAGATGATAAAACCTAACTGATGGATGTTCATAAGGTCTAAATGGTTCTTTTTATCATGAATCTACTTAGGGATACTCTGTTTCTCATAGTCTTGTTTCAGAAAAGCTTAAAGTCTGATTTTGTTTTAGATGAATTTAAAGAGGCAATCATAGTTGGTGTCCCTAAGAGTCTGACAACTGTAGGGCAATTAGTTTGACAGATGATAAATATTTTAATAGAAAGAAAAATTATAAAAGTAAAGGAAATATCTTGGACTTGTTATTGACTCCCCTAGACTTTAGTGTGGACATGAATCAACATGGGTTTTTGGTAGGTAGATCTTGTCTAACTAATATATTAAATTTTTTATGAAAACCTTATTGATTCAGCAGATCATGGTGTATTTACAGATGTAATCTGCTTAGATTTTGGTAAGGTCTTTGGACAGAATTGTGTATATTACTGACTTGTCACTCAATAAAACAGAGTTGGTTATACAGCCAACTCCTTCTGATGTAATTAAGGATATTCCACTGTGATTTACCGGGGCTTTTTATTTTTTATGTTATGTCCACTCTTCCAAAAAATAGGGTGTGTGTATATCTTAGAAAAGAAAATACAACAGTCAGAAAACCAGATAAATTTAATAGAAGCACTGAATACTCTTGACGTCTCGGCTGAAATGCCTTCAAGGAGTTTTTTTTTTTTTACTCCTTAAAGGCTTTTCAGCCGAGACGTCAACGTATTCAGTGCTTCTATTAAATTTATTTTGGTTTTCTGGCTGTTGTATTTTCTTTGTTGCTGTTTCATTCTTTTTGTTGTATTATATGTGTGTATATCTTAATTCACTGATGACATTAAGATTGGCTTGACTCTTACCAGCTTCCAAGAACATAGTAGGCTCTATGATTTTTCTAGATTTTTTGTACACGTTTGTTGTCTACGGCATTTAGCATTATAAAAGCATTAGCATTAGATTATGGTGTGTTAATTTATTTATATTCTATTAACAATTAATTATTACTAGTTTCTATTAAGGGTGAGAACTTGAGGATTGTTAGAATGTGATGTGAAGTTTGATTACATTATAAGAAAATATTATGGTATCATGTGGGGGATTTTCCACACAACAGCACCAAGGCTTCCTGAGGTGTTAATAATCCTTACACAAGTGTTGTGTATTTGTAGTGTTGGTTCCATCCAAAAATCTTGAAAGAATTCAAAAATCATTTGCAATGAGAATTACCTTGGTAAGTCATTTGTCCTATGAAGACAGACTGGAGAGGGTTCACTTATTTGCAGTAAGTTACAGACTGTACTATTAATTGTAAATTTGTTACGGGCATTTGGATCTTTAAAATATGATCTTCTAACTTCTGCTGTTGATTAGCTGTGTGGTTAATCAATTATAACATTTCATTGGAAATGAGTAACACCTCTTTAGAGATGCAATTGTTTTTATGGGGTTACGAGGATATGGAATAACCTGTCTTCATATGTCACAACACCTTCTAATTTACACACTATTAAAACTGATTTTCATTCAATGTACAGTACTAAAATTTAAGAATTTGGTTACTGGTTGCAAACCCCGTGATGAGCTCCTTGGAGGACTTCATTTTTTTCTCCTAAAGTACATTGTAACATTGTAATGTGATTCAATAAACAACAGAATTATTGACTGAAAAAAGGAAAGTGTTATTAAAGTATAGTTTTTACAGAAATATGCAAATAGGGAGGCTGGTGAAATACTCAGCCATAAAACATCAGCATAACAAACAGCTGTGTAACAACATGTAATTGATATAATGGTCAGATTTTTCAGTTTGGAAAAGGTTGAATACATGATGACTGGAGTATGCATGTATTAGGTATTAGTGCAACATCAGACTAGGTATATATACACTTGGGGGGGTGATGATCAGGTGAGGCTCCCCACATAAATACCTTTTATATTACATGGCTAAAGGTATGGAAAATTATGTTATCTTCCTATGGTTTAATGCAATGTTTAGTGCAAGGTGTTTAGTACTGTAACTAGTATGTTTGCTCTTTTTGATTGGCCAGAGAAGTACAGCAACAAGACATTGTCACACAAAATTTTTCATTTGCAAATAAGGAAAGTATTATTAAATATTATAAGTTTATATATCCTGAGGCATTATACTGCACTTAAATAGTGGAAAAAGTTAAGCGTAGTATAGTTTATAAGGTTTTTATTATATAATGTTTTGCCTTGGAAAATAAATTCTAAAGACAGATGCAAGAACACACACCTAGTGTTGTGTTTGTTGAAGCAAATGACACTTGTCATAATCATCCAATCAGATCAAATCATGATCATGATCATATGATATGAGAGATACGACCCTCACTTCCCCAAACCCCAAAATGGATATTCTTCAAACCTTGGCTGTACCTTGACATCCTGTCCATAAAAACTGTAGGTGGAAAGACAAGAAATAACTTTGATCAGAACCAGATCATGGTCAAATGGGGCCCTAGGCAAGATAATGGAGCAAGGCCCACCAGCCCCCCCGACAGCTATGGCTAGTTCCCCTAGTTACCATAAAAAGAAGTTATGTCTTACCATAACATTCTATCTGTGTTGTTGATCTTCATTCATTCATTACATGTGGGTTCAGAACCAATCCTCGGTTCTGACTCAGCTGTTTACCAAGCCCTCGCCAGCCAGAAAACTCTCGCGCAAAGCTTTACCTTTTTTTTTTTTTTTTTTTTATTTCTCCAAGACTTTTGGGTTTCTAATACCATGACGGGAATGGACCCCATTCCTAAGTCAGAGTATGATTAAAGTTCATGAAATTAGTATTATTTCACTCTTTGATGTTAGTCAAAAGTGCTCTTCACAGTACCCGCAATGTGCCCAACAATGACTCCTTCTGCAATTCATACGGTGTTACATGAATTGGTAACATATCTAAATATGATTGTAAATTCTTTTTTATAAGACCAGTCACTCCTAATACTATTGGAACTGTCTGGGTATCTTTCTTCCACATGGCTTTCATTTCTGCCTGCAGATCAAGGTATTTTCTGACTTTGTGTCTCTCTGTACGCAAGACACTATAGTCATTAGGTGTGGCAATTTCAATGATCAATGCTACTTTTGTCTTCTTTTCTTGGATCACTATGTCCAGTTTTCTGGCATCTATCTTTTGGACTGTTGGTATTGGGTGATCCCATGTGGTGTAAACTTCATCATTTTCTATGATTCTCTGTGGCTCATGTTTCCAATGTTTTTCAGCCACTTCAAACCATAATGTTTGCACAATCTCCAGTGTAACAATCTCACCACATTATTATGCCTTTCAGTATACAGTCCCTCTGCCATTAGAGCATCGCAACCAGCAGTAAAGTGTGTAACTGTTTCCAACTCGGTTCCACAAAACCTACATATGTCTGTTTCTCCCACATGTTCAATGGACTTAGTAAACCAGCGTGTACGCAGCCCACTATCTTAGGCTGCCAATATTAACCTTTCATTTCTTGATGTAAATTCACCTCTCCTTAACCATTCCTGCGTTCATTCTTGATCAACATGAGGCTCTTCCAGAAGTTTTTTATACTTGCAACTATATTTATGTTTTTTCCACATTTCTTGCCTTCTCATCTGATCCTTCACCTTATATTCTTTCTTTTCTTTTTTAGCAAATTCAGTTGCTGCCTGGTTTTTATCCACTTCTGGTTTGGATTTCCATTCCTGCTTGACGTCAATATGCTTCTGCTAAATTAAGCAGAGATGTCATCTTAGATTTAGTCTCCTCATGTTTCAAAACTTTCACCACATTTGGATCTTGTGAGGTCAATAGATATGTGTAGAGTCCCACGATTGCAGATCTATACATGTAATCAATTTCAAGGAGGCCCATCTCTCCTTCAGAACGGGAGATATATAATCTTGGTATACACTGATTTTTATAAATCATTTGGCGAGCATGAAGCATCCTTCTTGTTTTAATATCCAATCTACCCAACACTTTTTGGGACCAGTCAATCACTCCAAAACTATAAGTTTATAAGACTTTACCCATAGTGCCCTTCTCCATGTTACCTCAGATCGAGTTTGCCCAAAGACAGGACAGCTTCTAGAAAGGAAAGGAAAGCAGAGGCTTTCTCTAAGCAAGTATCTTACCAGGACTGGAAACACCATAATCAAACCTCTAAGAGCCATTGGAGGGGGATGGAGGGTGGGTTTGTAATGAATGACTGAAGATCAACAACACAGATGGAACATTATGGTAAGACATAACTTCATTATCTGATGTTAATCTTCATTCATTCCTTACATGTGGGACAGAGTCCCTAGCTACCTGTTTCCTGGGAGGCACTAAGGAAGAATATACCTGAGTACCATTGAGCCAAAGGCAGCTCTTCCCCTAGACATCATATCCAATTTATAATGCATAATAAATGTATGAGGAGAGGCCCATGTTGCTGCTGCGCAAATATCCATGGAAGCCCTGAAATGGAAGGCTGCAGAAAACTGACCTTGTTGAATGTGCTTTAATCGCTGCAGGAATAATCATGTTATTTTCTCAGTATATGTAGGTAATGCAGTCTCTAAGCCATTTGGATAGGGTAACTTTAGCTACTGCTTTCCCCATCTTAGAACCAGAATAGGCAATAAATAGCTGGTCAGATTTTCTAAAGGACTTTGTCTTGTCAAGATAAAAACGTAGTTGTCTGTGAACGTCAAGCAAATGCAAAGTATATTCCCCATTATTAGAGTAATTTGGGAAGAATACAGGTAGGTCTAGAGTTTGATTAATAGACAGATCCAAAATCACTTTTGGAAGAAAGGAAGGGTTTGTACGTAAGGAAAGCCTATCCTTGTGAAAAATCAAATATGGATGCTTAATACTCAAAACCTGCAATTCTGATATACGTCTAGCGGACGTAATAGCAACCATGAATAAGGTTTTCCAAGATAAGAATTTCAGACCACGTGTCTGCAGGTTCAAAGGGGAAACTGGTTAGAGATTGTAAGACGAGTGTCAAGTCCTATGGTTCAAGTGGCTGTTTTAACAGTGGCTTGATATGCAGAACTCCTTTTAGAAAAGCTTTACACAGTCAGTGAGATATTAATGACTCATGAAGACAACCATTATGGTAGTTGGATATTGCAGACAAATGGACCTGAACAGAGGAAACTGGTGCTCCAGACTCCATTTGAGTAGATAAATATTCTAGAAAACAGGCACTTGTGCTAAGAAAGGGTCAATATGCTTATCTTTGCACCATAGAGGAAAACGCATCCATTTACTAAGGTAAAGCCTTCTAGTGGATGGTTTATGTGAAGCCAAAAGAACGTGATGAACTGGAGTGGATAGGTCACTTTGCCTGGCAATCATCAGAAGTGGAGGAACCAAGCTGTCAGCTTGATACTGGATACATTCGGGTGAATCAAGCCCTGTGGATGCGTTACCAAGTCTGGGATTGGGTCCAGAACCCACGGTTGACAAATTAGATGAAGCCACAGAAAAGGAAACCAAATTTGATGAGGCCAGTAAGGGGCAATGAGGATTACTTCGCTTCTTTGTGAACTGAGGTATCAATGGAAGAGGGGGATAAGCATAGAGAAGACCCGTGGGCCAACTGTGTAGGAGAGTGTCCCTCGGTGACTCGGATTATGGCAAAGTAGTTGCTGCATTTGTGGTTTGTGGGGGAGGGATCGCAGCAAGGTTGACCCCAGCGACTAAAAGTCTTCGCCACCACAATCGGACTGAGGGACCCCTCGTGAGGCAAGAGAATGCGTCTGCTCAATTTGTCTGCAATCACATTGGAATCCCCAGGAATGTGCATTGCTGCAAGAAAGTGATTGGAAGCTATCGCCCATTGCCAAATTCTCATGGCTTCCCGACATAAACTGTAAGATCTGGTTCCCCTCTGTTTGTTGATATACCAGACTACTGACATGTCTGACTGAATGGCAACTGTTCCCGAAGGGGGGACAGAATGGAATGCTTACAACATGAGAAGCACTGCCCTCAGTTCCAGAACACTTATAGGCAAATTGGCCTCCAGGGGCGACCAAGTTACTTGGACCGTCTGTCCCTGATAATAGCCCCCCCACCCAATCAGAGAAGCATCTATGGTCATTGTGGCTAAGGGCAGAGCGGTGGAGAATGGTCGACTCCATAGATCTTGATCCAGTTTCAGCCACCAGAGAACGTCTTGTTTGCAAAGACTGGTTATCCTGATTTTGTAAGACATAGGATGATCTAACAGGAACCATGGAGTTAGTAACAACCATTGAAGGAGTCTCATGTGAAGTCTCACTAATGGAACCATCGTGATGGAAGCTGCCACAGACCCCAGAAGTTGTAGACTCGCTCTTGCTGGAACCTTGGTATGGTTCAAAACTGGTTTTAATTGAAGTCTCTGCCTTTGCAACCTGTGGGGGGGGAGAAATATTCAACAGATCTATGTGTCGAATTCTGCCATTATGAACTGCAGCATTTTGGGATCATGTTAGCTTACATTTGTTCTCATTCATAGTGATGCCCCAAGTGCGACAAAAGTTTTCGTGTTTGCTGTAGGATGAACAACAGTTGATGCTTGGTTGGGGCAGTAAGGAGCCAATCATCCAGATATGGAAACACCCAGAATCCTCATAGTCTCAAGTGAGCTGTTACCACTGCCATGCATTTAGTGAACACTCTGGGGCCCGTAGAGAGACCAAAAAGCAGTGTCGGAATTGGTAATGATTGGTCCTCAGCTGAAAACGGAGAAATCTTCTGGAGCATTTGTCCATTTTTATGTGGTAATACGTGTCCTGAAGGTCTATAGAGCACATCCACTCATCTTTTCCCACAAAAGAAAGTACTGAATGTATTGTAACCATACAGAACTTTACTTGTTTGATACATTTGTTTAGGCTGCTGAAGTCTAGGATGGGCCTCTAGTCCCCTGCTTGTTTTGGCACTAAAAACAATCTTGAGTAAAAGCTGGATCCCTGTTGGTCTGGGGGGACTACTTGGATGACTCTTTTTTTCATGCAGCTTTTGAATTTCTACTGCTGAAAATTCCCATTGAATGGGTGGAACATTGGGAATGCGCCTGGTCGGTTTTGGCTTTGAAAGAAAGGGAATGTGATATCCTCTGGTTATTATCATCTGCACCCAAGTATCTGTGGTTATCTCTTGCCAGGCAAAGTGGTACAGAGAAAAATGACCCCCGTCTGCCTCCAGAGTCAAGCAACCAGGCCATTCTTCAGAAGCACTGATAGGGCTGTCTGGAGAAAGAATTTCTGGAGCACTGGTTACGTGGACCCCCTCTGCACTTAAAGAGGCATCTTCCATTTGAATTGCCCCTCTGCCCCAGGGGGAATTTGGCCCGTGTGTCATGGAAAGGCCCTTGGGATTTTCGGTACCGCATCTTTCCACTCCTGTTGTTCCTGGAGTAGGGTCTCTGAGGAGTAGAGAAATGGACTCCTACAGCAGACAGGGTCTTACCATCCTTTTCACACCTGGCCAAGGTATCCTTAACCTTAGAGCCAAACAGGGATGAGGCCTCTATGTGGACGTTAAAGAAGGAAGACTTGAAAGGGTCCGCAAAATCGCAAAGTCGCATCCAGGCATGGCGTCTGGCCATGACCCCAGCGCCTGCCACTCTTGCCGTCTCTTCAGTTGAGTGTGAAATCCACCTCATGGACAACTTAGAAATAGACTCCAGGGTGGCTAGCTGTAAGGCAACCTTGTCCCATACCTCATCAGACACTGCTCCTGCTAGCGTTTCAGAAAGCTCTGAAATTAAGCATCTCTGAAGCCATGTGAAGTGTGCTAAGTAGTTCATAGACCTGATTGCAAAGGTTGCTGAAGAAACTTCCCTATCCTGTCTGCTGAAGAAACTTCCCTATCCTGTCTATCATCTGAGACTCCCTGCTCGGTGAGCTCTTTCTTTGTGGCTGCTGCCACCACCATAGCATCAACAGGGAGACCTTTGGACCAATGGGGTTGATCGTATGGTGGAGAGAGTATCTTATCTTGCCTACTTGGGATTGGCTCAATGGCATCAGGTGTCGTCCAAGCACGCTGCACAATGTACTGAACAAGTTCATCTGCAGGGGGGGGGTCACCCAGGAGGTAGAGGGTCAGGCTATGAAAGCCTGCAAGAATATGTTCTCCTTGGGGGAGAGGGTTATGGACTTCCAGTCACCCCGCTGTTTCAATATTTCCAGGATGTCCCTGAAGGAAACATCTTCAGGGGATGACTTTGGGGACCCTTCCCTGTCATCAAAGTCTGTATCTTTAGTCAGCGATTCCTCCAGGGAATCAACGTGTCTGCTCTTGCATGCTTTCTTGTGAGGACCCCCCCTCGAGGGGAATGTCAGAGGAGGAACCCGCAAAAGGAGAACCTTGATGAAAGCTAACTTGCAGCTCCTGAACCCGATGTCCAACAGTAGTGAGAGGTAGAAGCTGTGGCTCAGAAGCAGGAGAGGGGGGCATGTCTCTGAAGCCGATGGGTCCGGATAAAGCTCTCTCCATCTCCTGGAAGGTTGGAGCCCCTGAGGAAGGATGGGAGCCCAGAACCGAAAAGGACAAACGCGGAACCAGGGCCAACCCCTAGGGAAGGAGCCTCCAGAAGAGACAGGGCTGCTGAGGCAGGCCAATTTCGGACCAGAGGATGGACTGTTTCTAGAGAGGGTTCAGACCAAACAGAAGTCTCTGGCACCACAGTGAGATTCACTATTGGTGACGAAACCGCTGGAACCAGGGTAGCAGTCAGTGACAAAATGTCCAAAGCCTACGAAGAAGATGGAGGAGGAAAATACTGTGGAGTCCTCAGAGCAGGGCCCTTGGCTCCAATTGGGAGGGAGGGTTTCTGTGGAGGAAAAATGCCTCTGGCCATCAACAGCTGGTCTACCAGTCTCACTATATCTAACTCAAACAGGCTCTTGGAGGAATGGGAAGATAACCCTGACAATGAAATTGGACGTTCAAGGAAAGGACTATACTGCTGTCCATAGAATGGGTCCACTGACGGAGAGTATCTGGTCCTGGGAAAAAATTCATCTCTCTGAGCCGAGGTCAAAGGATCGCTATGAAGCTCAGGAAGGGAAAACACTGGTTCCTGTGTGACTATAGGCACGGAGAGATGAGTCGGAGCCGAGCCAGTCTTCATGGTGGTTGTCGGTGCCGAAGGTGGAGCATACGAAGAAATTGGAGCAGACTATGTAGTCGGTGCCATAGGCAAAGGTAACAGTGCAGAAACAGAGGTCTGAGCAGTCGAGATGGCTGGTGCCAAAGGGACAGCGCTGATGGAATCATCTCTTTTGGAGCCAAGACTGGAGCTGAGGATTTCGGTCTCGGAGTCGAAGAATCCCTATGCGACAACTTAGGAACCTTAGGCCTTGGTTCCAATGCTTTTGACTCGTGAGGAGAAGCAAGAAGAGACTTACTCCTCTTTTTGTCATGTTTTCTCAGAGGGGGTGAGGCCTCCATCTCAGAGATTGCCTCCGAAAAAGGAGATTTTAGTAAACCAACAAGCAACAGTTTATTTTTGCATTCTGCAAGAGTGCGGGAGCTGAAAGTCTTACATATATCACAAGGCGGTTTCTCCAATAAATGAGAAACCCCTAAACAGTAAACACAAGACATATGATTGTCTACGTTATGTGTTTTTCTGTCACATTTGTCACATCTTTTAAAACTGGTAGTTGTTTTCTTTTCTGACATATTTTCCACAATAAGTATCACAATTCCCAAACAGGGAAAAACACAATCCAAATTTAGTCAATACAACGATAAAATAATAATAAAGGCAGTACAGTCTTAGGAATAAGAAAGAAAGAAACAAAGAAAGAACAGACGGAGTATCAACATGGTATGAAAGACTACTCATCTGGGTAAGGGAAAGTACCAACAATGGTAAAGGAGTTACCAATGTAGAAAAAGAGAAGTAAAGCTAAAAAAAAAGGGCACTAGCAAAAAGGGTACAACTGAAAAACCAAAACTTTTTATAAGAAAAGACTTAAAGGAAGAAAATTCCTGTGAAACTATCGACAAAATGACCACTTAGCTGAGAGGCTGTCTGGCACGTCTTGTTTCTTATGTGGCAAACAAGATCTGAGGTGACATGGAGAAGGGCACTATGTGTAAAGCTAGCTCGAGAGTTTTCTGGCTGGCGCGGGCTTGGTAAACGGTCGAGTCAGAAGAGAGGATCAGTTCCGTACCCGCATGTAAGTAATGAATAAAGATTAACAACATCAGATACACTGTTAGAACCTGTCGGTGTCACACTATTTTCTTCTTTACTTCTACAATGATACAGGTATTTGAACTTCATTTAAAACTTTTATTTCAAATTTTGTAACAATCACTGATGCACATTTGCTAAACAAAACACAGCCACAATGAAAACAGACTTAGCTTTAACAGTAAAATTCTCTGCCCTTGAAACTCACATTAATTGAAATGGCATTGAAACATGCATTCAAAGAAAAATGCATCTGGCCAGTGGCAGATTAAGTTTACCTTTGGGCTGTTTTCAAACCATAGGACCCTTTTACACATTTTTAGGTCCATGCATACATGCATGTGTTCTTTGATTCACCTTTCTGATAGTATTAAATTATATTCCTTGTATAATACGGCACCACTTGTTAGAGGATGTTTTGTAGTTTTGAATGTTTTTCCAGTAAACAATGAAACAAAATATATGAACCAATAATGAGAAAACTGCCCATTTCAAAACATTACAACTCAGACTTCTGTCATTACAATCCACCAATGTCAGTCAATATGTACAATCTCTGCAGAAGTAAAAGTTAACTGAATAACTACACATTAAAGAGATCTGTAACTAATAAAGAGATTACTACATCCACCAATATCAGTCAATATGTACTATCTCTGCAGAAGTATAACTTTTCTGAATAATTGCACATTAAAGAGATCTATAACTAATGAAGAGGTCACTACTAGCAAACAATGGTCATTACTGTTTGTGCTAGAGAATTTGAAAGCACTGTTACGAGCACAAACAGTAATGACCACGTGCTACACAAAACAGCTGCACATTGAAAACAGACTTAGCATGAGCAGCAGCAAACTTCTTTTCACTAGAAGCTCACTATGTCTTGCAAATGTATGGAAGCTCACAATTCCTTTCAAATGTACTGGAGCTCGCAAATCTTCAAATGTACTGGAGGTCATATTTCCTTGAAAACGCATAGTTGGTGTAGAGGATTGGGCTCATCACATGTAACAAAGGTACAGGGTTTGAGACTGGTTAAATTCACTAACATGTCCCCTCTAATTAGGCTAACATACACACACACACACACACACACACACACACACACACACACACACACACACACACACACACACACACACACACACACACACACACACACCTACCCATTTGTCTGGAGCTTATTTCCTAAAAAAATCTCCCATTCCATTCCAGTTTAAATGCACATGGATCGGCCTAGACACACATACAGATGCTAATAAGGACACACACAGAGGGCATTCTTAAAGAAGAAATGTAAGTTTGTGGTGGCCCCCCTCCCCAGCTAGTGGGCCCCCTCAAGCCAGTGGGCCCTAGGCAACTGCCTGTGTTGCCTAGTGCTGGATCCAGCTCTGACTTTGATGCAATCTTATGCCCACCTTGAGTTTATTCAAATTAACATCAAGAATATAGACATAACTCTTTCTATGCAAACACAGGGGTCAAATGGTATACAGCAACAGTAGCAGCAGCAGCATTTCCAAAACGTCATGTTGTTGTTGCACCTCCTACAAGATATTCCATGGAATGCAGTCGTATATTTCATCAAGGTACACAAAACACATATAGACAGGAATGGCAAACTTCTACAACAACTCTAGTACTGAAGCAGGGACAAAGGATTGACCCACTTTTCCATTGCCAGAACAGAATCCATGCTGTGACCACTGTTTTCTAGCATCATGGCAAAGGCTTTCCCCAAGAAGCCTAAGTAGCATGATCTCCCTGTAAGTGCAATACAACCTCCTGTCCCCATTTCTGAAAATGGGACCACCACCTCAATTTGTCAATCCAGAGTTTATGGCCACACCTTCCACACAACATTAAAGCATGTATTAAACGTGTATAGATGTATGACACTCCATCAATATCCAGCATCTTCAGCATTTCCAACTGTTTGGCTTCCACATCCACAACCTTGTCACTGTGAACATACTTAATCACCACTATGATTTCATCTACAGAAATGGACCAAATCTTATAATTTGCTTCTAGCATCCCTTATGGCGGCACATTCACTGGGCCTTTGAATTCTCATGGTACTTCTTCCACTCAGTTGAATAAACTCCATGTTTTTGTTATTCTGAATGAATAACTTGACTGTAAATAAATCATTAATAAGGCGCTTCTCTTTAAAATGTATTTCACGTCCCTTAAAGTTTAAGCGTTTTTTCTGATAACAGTAACTCTGCCATAACAGATGAATTAGATAAGCACTATATAAATTCATCACAGATTAACTGCTACTAAATAAGTGATCACATGAAATTAATCATGTGTCAAAGGATTGTGTATCAAAGAATCCAAACCAATTTAAACTTCTCTCTGCATGAAGATTGCACACACAAGAATCTAGCAATAATAAAATGCAATTTTCTCACACTGCGTGCATTGAAAAAACTAGATGCAACTTCTCTCTGTATCAAAGCTCTGTGTTTACCTGACCCTTTGTTTCATCTGCCAATTGAAATCCTCACTGAATCAAATCACAAGATTGGAATGTGTTTAAATACAAACAAAATTAATGTAGATCAGCATATTCAGTTACAGCTCAATATAATCAGTTACAGTTCAGTATATTGAGTTACAGCTGTTGTAATTTAACTTTCAGTTTGAAAATTGTTGTAAACTTAACGTGATTGAATAGCATATTGAAACATTAAAAAATAACCAAATAAATAAAAAATCACATTACAGCTGAGATTCATAGACAAGCACCGAACCTTTGTACTTCACAGAACAAGCAACAGCTAAGAAGACATCATTTCACAAAGTGTCTGAATCAATACATCCCTCACATGCCCACTAATTAACATTGTTCTACGCAACATTCATCTATGAACACGAGCCTATATATTTTGATACAAGCACAATGAATATTGTTTTTTAATACTTAAAATCATTTGTAATTTTTTTTTATTCTTATATCTAAACTATCTCTATGGATTTTGATTATTAATTATAACAATACAAATTTACCACAAGTAGAGTAATACAGATCTTAGGTACCCTATCTTCTGATTTATACATAGTATAGCGTTGTTGCCTCACAATAAGACTCTGTCCGGTTCGACTCTGTTAGAGCGTCTTCTGCGTGGAGACATGCGTGAATGGGAGTACCTTCGTTGAAGGTTGTGCGTCAGGGCTGGCAACTCGGTACGTAATAATCAACTGCCAATCATTAGCAGACCGGAGTTCCGCTGTGGCGACCCCTAACCGGGAAAAGCCGAAAAAGTCACAACATGTTTGACAATGTTTCCAAATACACACTATTAAGACAAAAATGTGTCTCAAAAGCAAAATAAGCCTATTAATGTGTTAGCTTTCAACGTTAACTTCTGAAGAGGTTTTTATGGAAAGAAGTGATCACAGACTAGGCGAAATGGAGCTAGAGATATATGTTCCTAAAAGCAGAGTAACTAGACCCAGTTGTGACCATACAGGAGAGAGAGCAGGAAGGAAATGAGCAGAGGACATAGACCAGATGGGAATGATGGTGTGGAAGATGAAAAGGACAGAACTAAGAGACCCGATGCAGTAGATGGAGTAAGACAACCAGTACTGAGAGTGACGTGGGGGGAAGTTGCAGACAGGAAAAGACAGAGATACAAGGCAGGAACTTAAAGGGGAAAGAGGTAGTGTGATGACAGAGAAGAAGGTTTAGACGACTGGAAACTCAGTATGAAGAGAATTATGAACCTATATAAGGAAAACAGGTGAGAGCAGGTTACAGTGAAATTAGTTTCTCTGCTTACACTTAGTAAGATCTGTGAGGAAATGACCATCATGGTTACTGATGGAGAGGAATGGATACAATATGTACTGCAGGCAGGTGCCAATGACCTGTCACAGGTACTGGATAAGATGTTAGCAAGCAGGGCAACAGGATATGGGAGTGAGGGCAGACATCTCAGAAGTGTTACATGTACCAGCATCCAGCACACCAAGAAAACACAGAACTGGAGAGTAAAACAACTGATCCTGGCAGTGGTCAAAGGAGAAGGGCTTGGAACTGATGGCGGAATGGGGAAAAAGCATGCAGAGAGACTAACTATGTCAGTGACATACTCCATCTTAGCCCAGGAAGGACAATAGAGCCCAGACCTGTGTTACAAAAGGTATAGTTCAGGAAGTTTGCCTTTAAATTAAGATGGAACAAGGAGGGGATGTCAAAGAAGCAAAAGGGGTACAGGTATTCGGGCAGTAGAAATATGGCAAAAGGACACAAAATATAGCAGAGGAACCAACAAGAGTGAGTCAGTTATTCTTATTATTATTATTCAATGCATAGGTAGGAAGATGAGGGAGCTGCAGGCAGTGATTCAGGAGAAGCTGTACTCTGGTATCACAGAAACATGCCAATAACAACAGGGGGTCAGTTATGGAGATGGAGCAGCAGTCTACATAAAGGAGGGCATCAAAGGCATGGATAGTGAGGAAAACAAACACCACATCATGAAGGGAGCAAAGGAGTGAGGCACGGTCAGAGCCTTGGGTAAGTACCTTGGCAGTTAAAGTATAAAGACAGAATGCAAACTAACCAATACAGTGCATTTGTCCTAGAGACATCAAAGGAAAAAAACAAGGCACTTGAGGAAAGAATAAAGGTGTATTGTAATCTGACAAAGGCAATAGTCATGACAGATATGAATCTGTCAGGAGCAGAGTGGGAGATTTCCTGTAATAAGGTACTGAGGGAAGAAGAGTTGTCAGAGGTCTTATACCCAAAGGAGTTTAGCCAAATGGGGTGGAACTGTACCAGAAAAGATAGAATTCTGGATAAGTTCATAACTAAGGTAGTAAAAACAGATGTCTATAACAAGAAGCCAATAGCCAACAGTGTCAAAGTCACCCTTATGGCTTGAAGTGGTTGGACACAAGGACAAATACAGTGATGTGAGATTTTATAGGAGTGTCTTATGATGAAATGGAGAAGACAGTAAATGGCAACGTAGGGGTCTAGGGACAAACTTTGGGATTAAACACGCTATAAAAATGGTTCAGAGGTGTAGTACTGATACATATGGATAACAGCTTGAGGACAAAGCAAAATGATAGCAGTACAGCAAAAGACAAGAAACTCAAAAGGTAGAAGGAAGAGTACACAATACAAGATAGCTTGTTGATGGGCAATGAAGGAGATGACAGTAGCAAAGCTGACTGCCTCCATAACTCTGTGATAACTGTTCCCATGACGCAGCTTGTAATGAAGCATTTTATAGAGTGGAAATGAAGAGGGTTGAGAGTTCAAAAATAAAATACCACGAAGAGGCAAGGTAACAAACTTGAATGACTCAAGAAATAGCGTACGTTAGTTTATTGTCCGCTTTCATCCGTAGACTTCATCAGAATAAAACATCCATCAATGATCAAAGTATAAATAGCATCATCAATCAGAAGTTAATTAAACAATTAAAAAACCTAGTAAAAGTTTAAAGGTACTGGATCAGGTAAAAAAGAAACTGAAATCAACATGTTTGTTAACTGACAATTCCCTATACTTTAAAAAACATTTGACATTAATGGTGTCATTTAGACCAGGATAAACGTCAGAGTTTAATCTAATTTCCTTAAATCAGAATGAACTACCTCCAAAACAAAAAACAAAAACTTTTTGAATGTGGAACAAGTAACTGAATGCTTAAATAAAGCATTAGTTTCATCTTTCTGTCTAATGGCATAAAGATGCTCTCTGATACGCGTTTTTAAAGGTCTACTGGTCATGCCAACATAAAATGCAGGACAACTGGAACAAATACCAACATAAACAACACCTTTCATGTTACAGTTTACAAAACAAGGTACACTGATGGTTTTTTTCACAGGTGTTAAGACTAATGTATGGACCTTCATGAATGTACCTGCACATGCTACACTGGTGGCAACAATACATGCCTCTTTTGTCAGAAATAGTTGTAACAAGCTGGTGATCATTAAACTCTAATGCTTACTTTATACTGAAACTGTTCTTAGAAACAAAAAACAGTTTTTTGCCCAAAACTTTAAACAAATCCAAATTACCCCTAATAATCCTCCAATTTTTTAGTCACGATCTGTTGAATGCGTTGACTATCAACAGTCATGTCTAAAGCACAGACCAAATTATGGTCGACATTGTTATTGATGTGAACCAAATCAGGACTAGAATTCTCATTAGTTGTGTAGTTTAACAATGCTTTGTAATCAACTGAACGTTTACTTGCAATCTCTCTACTGGTTTTAATTAAATCAGACATTGGATATCCTCTGTCAACAAACAAGTTAACAATAAACTAAAATTCCCTGGTTAAGTCACATTCTTTGGAAGTCATTCGACTGGCTCTGATAAATTGTCCTCTCGGAATATTTTTAACAATGTGCCTAGGATGATTACTAGTATAGTGCAAGTAACTGTTGGTAAATGTGTTCTTGCGATAAATCCCACTATGGAACCTCGTGTCATCAGTATCCCACCAGATTAATCCTGCACAACTTAAAGTAAATTTCAAATAACTGGACAACATGTTAATTTCAGAAAGAAAATAATCCACAGTACTAAAATCACCTTCAATAATAAACAACAAATCATCAACAAAACGACAAAAAAAGAAATATTAAATTTATTACGTAACTGGGGCAAAAATTGATACTCCCACCAGGCCATAACCAAGTTGGCATAGGCAGGGGCTGCGGGAGAGCCCATGGCTACTCCTCTTTTTTGTTTATAAAAAATCTTGTCAAAAAGAAAAAAACTGTTATCTAAAACAATATCCAAAAAACCACAGTTTAGATTGCTTGTTATTGATGCCATTTTGGGACCTTGTTTGGTTAAAGAAGATTCCTATGTTAGAGATTCTTGGCATTTTTTGGAGAAATTTAGTGTATATGCTCGGAATGGATTTTTTGATGCTCAAAGGTTTATTATGTTTACCATCGACGTGGTATCTTTATATACCTGTATCCCTCACTGTGAGGGTGTTGAAGCAGTTCAGTGCTTTTTAGCTAAGAAAAATTGTGGGCTTAGTAAGAACGCTATTTCTACCATCTGTGGTTTTTTGGATATTGTTTTAGATAACAATTTTTTTTCTTTTTGACAAGATTTTTTATAAACAAAAAAGAGGAGTAGCAACTTGGTTATGGCCTGGTGGGAGTATCAAAATAAATTTAATATTTCTTTTTTTGTCGTTTTGTTGATGATTTGTTGTTTATTATTGAAGGTGATTTTAGTACTGTGGATTATTTTCTTTCTGAAATTAACATGTTGTCCAGTTATTTGAAATTTACTTTAAGTTGTGCAGGATTAAAGGTTAACTTTTTGGATGTGCTTCTCTGGTGGGATACTGATGACATGAGGTTCCATAGTGGGATTTATCGCAAGAACACATTTACCAACAGTTACTTGCACTATACTAGTAATCATCCTAGGCACATTGTTAAAAATATTCCGAGAGGACAATTTATCAGAGCCAGTCGAATGACTTCCAAAGAATGTGACTTAACCAGGGAATTTGAGTTTATTGTTAACTTGTTTGTTGACAGAGGATACCCAATGTCTGATTTAATTAAAACCAGTAGAGAGATTACAAGTAAACGTTCAGTTGATTACAAAGCATTGTTAAACTACACAACTAATGAGAATTCTAGTCCTGATTTGGTTCACATCAATAGCAATGTTGACCATAATTTGGTCTGTGCTTTAGACATGACTGTTGATAGTCAACGCATTCAACAGATCGTGACTAAAAATTGGAGGATTATTAGGGGTAATTTGGATTTGTTTAAAGTTTTGGGCAAAAAACTGTTTTTTGTTTCTAAGAACAGTTTCAGTATAAAGAAAGCATTAGAGTTTAACGATCACCAGCTTGTCACAACTATTTCTGACAAAAGAGGCATGTATTGTTGCCACCAGTGTAGCATGTGCAGGTACATTCATGAAGGTCCATACATTAGTCTTAACACCTGTGAAAAAAACATCAGTGTACCTTGTTTTGTAAACTGGGTGTTGTTTATGTTGGTATTTGTTCCAGTTGTCCTGCATTTTATGTTGGCATGACCAGTAGACCTTTAAAAACGCGTATCAGAGAGCATCTTTATGCCATTAGACAGAAGGATGAAACTAATGCTTTATTTAAGCATTCAGTTACTTGTTCCACATTCAAGAAGTTTTTGTTTTCTGTTTTGGAGGTAGTTCATTCTGATTTAAGGGGGGGGGATTTTAAGAACCACCTTGAACAGCGTGAGACCCTTTGGCAAATTAGATTAAACTCCGACGTTTATCCTGGTCTAAATGACACCATTAATGTCAAATGTTTTTTTAAAGTATAGGGAATTGTCAGTTAACAAACATGTTGATTTCAGTTTCTTTTTTACCTGATCCAGTACCTTTAAACTTTTACTAGTTTTTTTAATTGTTTAATTAACTTCTGATTGATGATGCTATTTATACTTTGATCATTGATGGATGTTTTATTCTGATGAAGTCTACGGATGAAAGCGGACAATAAACTAACGTACGCTATTTCTTGAGTCATTCAAGTTTGTTACCTTGCCTCTTCGTGGTATTTTATTTTTGACTTATCATTTGCATCTGTTTTTTGCCAGGGTTGAGAGTTCAATACCACTCGGGGTTGAATGATTTTGTCTAGCAGTTAGCACAAAGAATTAAGGCTATGAGTTATTAATGAGCTGCTTTCTGTGGTATAGAGTTTGATTCCATCAGACTCCAGCTGCCTACTGTGCAAGTCACTTAACTAAACAGTACTTTGGGGAATTGGGAAAATTGGGTGAAGCTACTAAATGGTCAACATGCTTAGTAGCTACATATGTAACTAAAGAGCAATTTGAATGAAAGTTGACAGAAGGAGGATATCATACTGGGAGGGAGTTACGGAACAGTGGGAAAAGCAGCGCATGCACAGTGGAATAAAACCTGTGGACACTGAGAAGGAATTGGCTTCCTTCAGAGAGGATGAAGCATAACTTTTCTTATCCATAATACTATCTCACACACCACAGTTCTATGCATCCTACCCTTCAGCCATGCAGCAGTCCAGTTACTCAGTCTTGGTTCTATATGCAACCCCTCCAATTTGCCTAATAGCGGCCTGAGAGGGTCTGAGTTGAAAGGCTTGATGTAGTCCAGGTAGGCGATATCTAGTGGTACTCCCCTGTCAAGTTTTTTGGAATATAGCTAGAAGGTTGAATTAGGCTTGAATACAGATCCTTTTGGCCATAATCCTTTGCTGATTGTTGCCCTGGAGACTGTTTTCTTTTAGGGAAGCAACTAGCTTGTTTCTCAGGATTGTTTCCATGCTGCTGCTGTTAGGATGACAAGTCTGTAGTTCCCTGATATTTTCCCATTACCCCAGACCCTTTCACAAGGGTACTATGCTTACTATCTTTAAGTCTTCAGGCATTTTAACACTGGCCTATGATATGTTGAAGATCTGCACCAGAGGATCGAGGACTCTGCAAGATAATCCATCCAGCCTCTGTGCTTTATTCTCTTTAAAGGCAACAAGCTCTCTTTCCATATACTCCACTGATCACCACACTCTGACCCACATCCTTCCCAATATGGTACCCTCAGTTTGCTTGCCTTTGTGAAAAGCAGTGTATTCATTCAATGCTTTGGTGATAAAGAAGAACACTGGATCTCATCAGTGATTTGGTGTAGTTGTCAGAACATTATTTCAGTAGTGCAGTTTGACCATTGCTGCTGTAACATTGGCATGTTTCTGTCTGCTAGTCTAGGCTCGAGTGCAGGAGATTATAAGGAGGTGGTGGTGCCCCTTAACCCCCATTCGGCATCTTAAAAAAATAAAAAAAGTAGTTGAGAGAACTGCCCCCTTACAAATATTACAAACAGAATGGTTTATCTGTCTGTCTAGCCATCTATCTAGATGTCAATCTATTTCTGCATTTGTTTGCCTAACTGTCTATCTGCTTATCTTTGTAAGTAAAAATAATACCACATCCTACGGAAAAAATATTCTTGTCTGTCTCTCTCTAGTTACCTAATTAATCAACTAACTTGTCATAACTGAAAATTAACACAACACAATATGTTTACAGAACAGACAACTATCTGTTTGCATACCCATGTCACTCACTTTTCTGGACCTGCACTTATGAAAGCTCTTTTGTTCTCTATAATCAAACAGTGCTTATGCACTTTTTCAAGCCTTACATGTTCTCCTTCCCATCATTGCTCAGCCTAGCTATGGCTAGAAGTCTTTTCCTTCTTTCCTTCCTTTTACTGTATACATATAAAGCCTCTGTTACCCTTCTTGATCCTTATGTCAACTCCCTTTCCATTTGTGCCTTTGCTACCCTCACCTCTGTTGTTGCCCTTCTACGTGCTTTCTTATGCTGTGCTTCATCCACTTCCCCCTCTCATCCTTCCCTAACTTCCACTTCTTGCATGCTGTCTTTGCCTAATTTATAACCTCTCATTCCTATTCTGCCACAAATAACTTCTCTATTTTTTTGCCTTTTCTGCCTCTTCTTCAAAACTCGTCCACAGTCCTAAGTATTCCTTCCTTGATCCATTTCCACATCTCATTAAGTTTCCACAATTTACCTAAACTTCTAACTAATCCTTGATTCTTCTCCCCTTAATACAATCCACTCCCTTAAAATCTCACACCATTGCTTTTGTATTATACCAGCTTTTAACACACACTCACACACTCACTCACTCACTCACTCACTCACTCACTCACTCACTCACTCACTCACTCACTCACTCACACTCACTCACTCACACTCACTCACTCACACTCACTCACTCACTCACTCACACTCACTCACACTCACTCACACTCACTCACACTCACTCACTCACTCACTCACTCACTCACTCACTCACTCACACTCACTCTCACTCACTCACTCACTCACTCACTTACTCACACTATACAGTGGCATTAACACTATTTGCTAACTATGTTGTCACCTGGACATCCATGACTTTAGTTGGGATCACATCCACAGTTCTATCTTTTCTGTATGAACCAAAAAAGGTGTGCAAAAGATACAATAGACTCCAAAAAAGTAAAACAAAAACAAGGTCGACGTATTCCAAAGCTGCAGGCATAAGTAACAAAAAAGTTCACTTTATTAAGACTAAAGTTGAGCACTTTCATCCATCCACTTGGACTTCTTCAGAGCAAAATCAAATGCAACTCTCTCCTTATATACTCCATCAATTAACAAAGCTGGGCTTTAACAACCAAGTGATAATTAGTTACTTCTAATTATTTTGCACTTAAACTTTCCAATTATGTTTTAATTGAGGGAGTATATAAGGACAGAGGTGCATTTGTTTTATTGTTCTGAAGAAGTCCAAGTAGATGGACAAAAGCGCTCAACTTTAGTCTTAATAAAGTGAACGTTTTGGTTACTTCTGCCTGCAGCTTTGGACTACATCAACCTTCTTTCTGCATGAACCCCTTACAGTCTAAGGTTTCCATCAGTTCCTGAAACCTTTCTACCCCAGAGCTTAAAGCTCGGAATCTCTTAGCCTGTTTCAGGTACTTCAGATCTCCCAAGACTATAATACTCATTCCCCTGATTCACTCATTGATTTTCTCTCTCCTGCCTTCTAGACCTGTCTGGGGGATACTACACTATACTGATCCACTAGTCTTCCCATCTCCCTCTCCTTAGCCACCATTCAGCTTACCTTAGGGTATGGCCCAGTCTTTTCCCTGGGACCCATCATGGAATGGGGTTCCTCCTCTTCTTTGTACTCACATTTGATGCTGCATTTTATAAAAAGCAATATTCCACCTCTAGCCCTCTGTTCTCTGTCATTCCTGAAGAAGCTGTACCCACATCCGACCTCATTACCCCATCCTAACACTGTCAACAGAAAGTGGTACCCCTGAAATTAGAATACATATACAGCTCCAGGAAAGTACAGTTGTGTAAACTTACCATAAATGTAGATGTTTAAGTGTATTCACTGTTGCAGTTATTACATTTGGGTTATCTGCTTGCAGGTAGCCCTCAGCCGGCCTGATTATCAAAGTCTTGGGTCTTGCGTTAGTTGCTGTCTCATCTTCCATGACGTCAGGTAGTCAGGGGTATAGAGCATGCAGCCAATGCCATTACATCAGTTTTTCTTGCCCCAGATGTCAGGTGCCCCCATAATGGGAAGCAATTATATACAAGGTCACACCTCCAACAAAAGGCAAATACACCAGAAAGCTTAAGTACAGTAAACAAGAAGAGAGGTATAGTCGATAGAAGTCAGGGGGCTGGAGGGAGGGTAACAGTGAATACACTCGTACATCTACATTTATGGTAAGTGTACACAACTGTGCTATGTTCTTTGTGTTTCACTGTTGCAGTCATTACATTTGGGTAAAATCCCAAAGCTAAGGAAGGGAGGAGGCAAATAGAGAGCATTAGGACCAGCTATTGGGCCCTGCAAGACTGCAGTGGCAAAACCATCACTGGATTTAGAAAAAATTGGCAAGTGGTAATGCTTGGTGAAGGTATGTACAGAACTCTAGGTAGCAGCTTCTAGGATGTCCCTGGGAAAGGCTGTTGAAGTAGATGCAGCCCTGGTGGAATGGGATCTTATCCCCTGTGGGGTAGGTTTTCCATGGTGCTTATAGCAGCAATGAATGCAATGGCCTATCCACTTAGAAATGGTTTGCTTTGAAATGGCCTTCCCCTCTGCCCCTGCAGCAAAGGCAGTTAGCAGCTGTTCAGTTTTCCTAAGAGGCTTAGCCCTGTCCAAATAAAATCTAAGCTGTCTGTGCACGTCCAAAGAGTGCAGTATTCATTTTCCTTTGTTCTGTGGATTAGAAAAGAAGGTTGGCAAATGAATGGACTGATTAAGGGCCACACTGGATACCACCTTGGGCATAAAGGAAGGATTAGTCCTGAGGGACACCCTGTCCGCATGGAAGGTGATGAAGGGCTCCACTGCCATGAGGGCCTGTAATTCAGACACTCTTCCTGCTGAAGTGATGGCTAGAAGGAAGGCTGTTTTCCAAGAAAGGAATTTCAACTCTGCAGTAGCAGCTGGCTCAAAAGGCGGTAGAATGAGCTTTTACAATACAAAGTTAAGGTCCCAGGCTGGAGTAGGGGCTCTCCTGGGGGGTCTTAAATTTTTGGCCTCTCTGAGGAATTGTTTCAGCAGGGGGCGAGAGAAGAGGGGTGGCTCAGTATTATAATGTGCTGAAATGGCTGAGACATGAATTTTAATAGAAGTGAAGGAACGGCCCTTGTGAAGCATCTCTGTTAAGTATTGAAGAATATGTGGTAAACTGGACACTGTTGTGCCCATCCCCTGAGTTTGGCTCCAGGAACAGAATCTTTTCCACTTTTCAGCATAGGATTTTCTAGTACTAGGCCTCCTTGCCTCCAGAATGACATCCAGCACTTGCTTGCTTAGGGATGGTATTGGAGAACTCAGGTAATTAGCCAGGCTGCAAGGTTCAGGGTTTGAAGCTGGGGGTGCAGAATCTGGTCCTCCTGCTGGGACAGCAGTGAAGGGGTCTGAGGCAGGTACCATGGTTCCAGCAGTGACATACTGCACCAGAGGGGGTACCAGTGTTGGTGTGGCCAGTCTGGTGCAATGAGTATTGTCCTTGGTTTGTCCTGTTTGATCTTTAGTAGAACTTTTGAGAGGAAAGGCATAAACTGAGAGGCTTTCCCAGGTAAAGGACACGGTGTCCACTTTCCAAGCTTGTCTGTGGGGAGTCCTTGTGCAGAATTTGTCCAATTGGTAGTTCTGAGGGGAGGCAAACAGGTCTATCTCTGGGCTCCCCCATTTGTTTCTCAAAATGTTGAATATCTTTGGTTCCAGTTTCCATTCATGTGGGTCCATGAGATTTCTGCTTAGGTTGTCTGCCAGTGAATTTAGCTTGCCTGGCAGGAATTGAGCTTGTAGGTGCACTTGGTAGCTCAAGGCTGTGCTCCACAGAGCCATGGCTAATCTGCAGAGAGGGTATGAGTGGGTTCCCCCATGCTTGTTTATGTACCACATAACAGTGGTGTTGTCCGTCTTTACCAAAAATTTTCCTTGAAGAATGTGGTCCTTGAAGACTGTCAGAGAATTCTGTACAGCTAACATTTCTTTTTGATTGATATGCAGGTGCATTTGAATTGGGTTCCATTTGCCCTGAATGCACTACCCTGCCAAGTGAGCCCCCCATGCATAGTCTGATGCGTCTGATGTTAGGGTTTGGGCGGCAGGGGGTAGAGTGAATGGCAGTCCCTTGTTGTGGTGGCAGGACTCTGCCCACCAACGGAACTCTGTCTTTATACAAGGAATGATAGGAATCATTGATTCCAGGTCCTGAGAATGTTGACACCATAGGCTTTTTAGATACCAATGTAGTTTCCTCATATGCCATCTTGCATATGGAAATAGTAGGATGCAAGAGGCCATGTACCCCAGGGCTTGCAGTATTTTCCTTGCAGATAGTGTGCAAAAGATACAATAGATTCCAAAAAAGTAAAACAAAAACAAGGTTGACGTAGTCCAAAGCTGCAGGCATAAGTAACAAAAAAGTTAACTTTATTAAGACTAAAGTTGAGCACTTTCGTCCATCCACTTGGACTTCTTCAGGCAGAAATCCAGGACATATTATTGCATTTGATTTATTGTTCTGAAGAAGTCCAAGTAGATGGAAGAAAGTGCTCAACTTTAGTCTTAATAAAGTGAACTTTTTTGTTACTTATGCCTGCAGCTTTGGACTACGTCGACCTTGTTTTTGTGCCAGTAGTTTAAAGTAGGCTGCCAAATAAACTTGTTTCTCTGGCATGAGGTAGGCCATCTGGGGAGTTGTATTCAAGCTTGCTCCCAGGAATACAATTTGTTGGCAGGGTACTAGGTGAGATTTCTTTTCATTTATGATGTACCACAGTGAGGTTAGCAGTTTCTTTACAAATGCCAGATGATTTAGTAGTATGACCTGGCTTTCTGCCTGAATTAGACAATCGTCCAGGTATGGGTATATATGAATATGTCTTTGTCTGCAGAATGCAATGACTGGAGCTAGGCACTTCGTGAATACCCTGGGTGCAGTAGGTAAGCCAAAGGGCAGTGCAGAGAACTGATAGTGTATATAGCCTGCTCTGAAACGGAGGTATTTTCTGCAAGATTCTCTTATTGGGATGTGCAGGTAAGCTTCCTTTAAGTCCAATATTGCCAACCAGGCATTTTTGCCTAGCAAGGGAAGTAGCTGATGAAGAGTTAGCATTTTGAATTTTGTCTTTTCCTGGTACCAGGAAAGAGTAAAAACCTTGTCCCCTTTCCTCTTCTGCGCCAGGCTGAATAGCCCTGATACTTAGAAGAGAAAGAACCTGCTGCTGAGCCTTTGCCCACTGATTTGGGGGTAGGTCTGGCCAACTGTTTGGGGTTGTTAAAGTCTGGAAGTGGAATCTGTATCCTTGGGGAAACTATATTTAAAACCCATTTGTCTTGAGTAATGAGTTCCCAGTTTTTTGCATGCAGGGTGATCTTTCCCCCTAAAGGAGCAGTCAATTGAGCAGGGCTTGGAAGGTTTAAGGTTACGTCATTGTGACAGTTTACCATAGGGGGTGTCTTACTACATCCAGCTTTGGAAGTGGGAGCCCCCACTGCTTAGGCCTGTGAGTACCTTGAGACTGTAGCCTAGGTGGTCCACTGTTCCTGGGTTTGGACTGAGAAGGCCTGGAAGAGACAGGAAAGGACCAATTTTTAGAAGGTCAATGCCTACTAAATCTGGGAGGCTGTACTTGCAGGAAATCTTTAACAGTTTGCATAGATTTAGCTTTTTCCTCCATCTTTTTAAGTACTTCTTCTGCTTTGTTGCCAAACAGGCGGTCTTGGCTTAAGGGAGCATCCAGTAATTTAACTTTAACACGATCTGGCAATGTTTGCTCCTTAAGCCAAGCATGCCTTCTAAGAACAGACCCAGTGACAGCAGCCCTACAAGATGCCTCTAAGGAGTCAAAACCACATTGCAAAGTATGTTTACCAACTTGTTCAGCAGAATGCATAAAATCCTGTAATTCTTTATTTTCAGCACAGTCAGGAATCAACATAATTTTCTGTTTAAGTAATCCAATAATATGCTTCTGATATGAAACCGGCAGTTTAAGGCCCTAATGGCCAAAGTAGCAGAAGTGTATACCTTCTTACCCCATCTGTCCAGGGCCCTGGACTCTCTATCAGAGGGGGTAGGGTTTTGGGCAGTAGTAGCCTTAATGCCTTTGGGTCCATGTGAAATGGTCTCTGGGTCCGCAGTGGGATTTTTAAAGAGGAACTTGTGAGAGTCAGGTACTTTGTAATACCTGTCAGGTTTCCTGGGAGCCGGAGATAGAATGTCTGGGGCCAGGCTAGATTCCAAGAAGGCATCATCTACAATGTCCAGTACATGAGGGATAGCTAGAGACCTGTGTTGAGGTAGGAGTAAGAATTCCCTAAGCCTCTTTTTGGAGTAAGAGTAATCCTGGTTTTCTCAGCAGAAATGCTCCCTAAGAGTGTGCAAAGTTTCACCAAAAGAAAAATCTTCTGGAGGGGAAGCAGACGGTATGAAGTCCTTTGCATCAGAATCCTCATAGGTAGATAAGGGAAAATCCTGGTCATCAGAAGACACAAAAATTTCAGAATCCTAATCAGAGGAATCAGAAGGAAAATCAGTTCTAGGTCTCTTAGAGGGAGAAGGCTGGCTTCCCCTAATTAGAGTAATAAGGTCTTCAGCCATTCTTATCCTTTGTTTTTTAGGCATATGGGCCTGAGCATGTGGTTTGGACGTCGGTTTTCTAGGCGTGGATCGAGTTTTAGGCCTTGAAGAAGAAGATGGCGTCGGTTTGATATGCAAGTCAGTAGGCCTGAATACACCCTCAGAAGCTGGTGCCTGCACAGCGGCTCCGTACCCATCCAAGGTAGAGACATCCGCAAGTTCCATAGTCAAAGAAGCATCTCGCGGCATACCGGACTCCAAATGGGTCTCAGAGGCTTGCGAATCTGAAGTAGTGGGTATCAGGGGCTGCAAAAGCACCTCACTGAGTACCGGCGAACTGGTGACTAGCTTAACGGAAGTGTTGTCGGCAGCTTTGGACCTATGTGGTCTGTCCCTGTCTTTATCTTTATGTTTTTTCGGAATGTCGGTAGTCGGATGGCTTACCGAAGCCATTTATGGATAATTAAACCGAGTACCAAAGTAGTTTGATGCAAAAATGAACCAACGACGAATAGTTCGAGAATTGAATAAGGCACAAAACCGACAGCGAGGGGCGTTGTGGTCTGGGCCTAAGCAAGGAATGCAGTACGAATGAAAATATTTATGAGGTATTTGCTTTCCACAAGAAATACAATTGTTAAATTTTACTGACATCGGATTAGAGCAAGAAAAAGGATCCCCAACGGGGTACTTAACTTTTTTGAAGACTTTGGATCCGAAACTTGAAAATGAAAATTTCAGGAGACAGCCGACCGGCACTTGTGAACTGCTTCTGCTTCGGGCACCGCACGGCAAGAAAGACAGATGTAATGGCTTCTGCTGCATGCTTTATACCCCTGACTACCTGACGTCATGGAAGATGAGACAGCAACTGATGCAGGACCCAAGACTTTGATAACCAGGCCGGCTGAGGGCTACCTGCAAGCAGATAACCCAAATGTAATGACTGCAACAGTGAAACATGAAGAAAATCTATATTTGTTGCTAATCACAAAACTAAAACATTAAAATACTTCTTGTACCAGATGATAAAGCATCCTGCTTTACACCATCTCTCTCTCTCTCTTATATTACAGTATACATGTGTACTTGCAAAGGAAATTAAGTATGTTGTGCACTGCAGAAGCTCTTCCTCAGTCTTTTCTGTTCAACTAACTTTGCCAGCCTAACCAATGAGGACACTCCATCACATGAGGGTAATTTCAGTAACTAGGTAATGTCATCATCCAGAGTCTACAATGTTTTAAAATCTCACTATCCAGAGCCACTAGGATTGCTACCATCTACTGATGGCCTGACTGATTTATTTTTCCTTCTACTGTTAAACAACTAATTTGAAACTTATATAATGCTGCTTATGAAACTAGACTACATTTTTACTGACAGGCTGTACTGATGAATATTTTTGGGCTGCCTCTGGTTTCACTACTGGCTTCACAAATAATTGTATGATTACTGCATTATGCAGTTTGATGACTACTGTTAGACTCCCACACCCTGTTTGTGAGTCCACAGGATCTGCCCAGTGGCTCCCTCTTCTTGAATCCAACTGACCAATTGTTCCTACATCAAAGTAAACGTCTTCCAGCCCATTCACTTTCCACTACTGGTAAGAGTTGTATGTCAGGGATGATTTATGTGTGGGTCGAAAGCCATGTTGAGTGTTGGAAAGAAGGTTTTTTTTTTTAGAAGTAGCCAAGGATTTGCTGGTGTATACATTTTTCTAAGATTCTGGCTAGTGGTGAGAGAATGGCAATTGGTCTATAGTTGGAAAGGTATGTAGAGGGGCCACCTTTGTGAAGGAGTATGAAATGAGATATTTTCCAGAGAAGAGGTACATATTGTTCAGAGACAGAGCGGCTGATAAGAATAGATTAGGATAGGAAATGGATGTGGTGGCAAGTTTTAGAAATTTGTTGGGAAGTTGATCAGCTG
This sequence comes from Protopterus annectens, assembly GCF_019279795.1. Classification (NCBI taxonomy): domain Eukaryota; kingdom Metazoa; phylum Chordata; order Ceratodontiformes; family Protopteridae; genus Protopterus; species Protopterus annectens. Next base: position 1,302,474,459 of record NC_056743.1, on the reverse strand, counting down.
CAAGAGTACATGTTTTTAATTTACCTAGGAGTTTCTTTATGTAGTTGGTCTGAACTGGCTTACGGCAGAAAGGGGACAGTTGAATTCAGAGGGAGTTGGGATGGATAATGGTGGGTTACTGGTGTTGTTTAGTAATGTAGTTATCCACCGGATAAAGTGGGTACTGAATTGTGACACTAAACACTCGGCAGAGTTAACTGTTGATGGAGCTGAAGTAGTAGGTTTGCCAGGGTTTAGGAGGTAGTTTATGGCTTGCCAGAATGTTTGAGGGTTATTATGGTATTTTTTTGACATGACTGGAAGTAAGATTTTTTGACTTATTTTTATCTGTTTTTTTTAGCTTGATTTCTTATTTGTTGGTAAGAAGTTAGGTTCTCTTTATTTTTGTTACTATGATAGAGAGTCCAGGCATTATCCCTTTGCTTACATACACACAAGTATTTCAAACATGGGCCTTCTAGCTTGCCAATATACCAAAACACTTCTTCCCATATGTGTCCAGGCTGTTCTTAAAAATATCTAAACTAGTACTTGCTTTAATGTAATTTTTTAGTCTGTTCCGTGCATCAGCTACTCTGTCAGAGAACCAGTTAGTACACTTCTCATTCCTATAAATCTTCTGCATATGTTGTCTGATGATTCTCTAGTACTTTTTGATAACCCCAAACATTCCCAGAGGTAGTTGTCCCCAAAGGCCCTATATACCTGAATAAGATCTCCTCTTAGATATCTGTAAGAGACACTGTACAAGTTCAGATATTTAAGTCTTTCATAATAACCATCCATGGACACCCTTGGTATATTTCCGCTGTACTCTTTCCAGTTTATTCATACTGGTTTTCTTATAGGGTTTCCATATTGTTATTCCATACTCAAGTTTCGGTCTAATGTAACTAACAAACAATGACTTCATTATTTTTGATTTCCTAGACTTTATAAATCTTTTTATACAACATATAGTTCTATAACTATCATTAAACAGTTGGTTGACATGATTAGAAAAACTCATAGCTGAATCTACCCATACACCCAGGTCCTTAAATGAGTCTACAGTTTCAATCACTGTGTGCTGTATTAAATATTCACCTTTCAATTTATGTCTCCCAAATTTCATATGCTTAGTTTTTGATGTATTTATCACCATATTATTCTCCTGTGCCCAAACGGTCAATTTAGTCAAGTTATTTTGCAGACATGCCTTATCGGTAACACATGTAATCAGTTTACCCAATTTCAGGTTGGCTGCATATAGACTGTAGAACACCTCAGATAAAGTTATGTCTGAACGATACAATCTAAACAAGTATGAGCCTAGGACACAGCCTTGTGGGACACCCTGACTGTAACCAAGGATTTCACCTGTCCAGTTGCTGTATGATACTTGCCATGTCCTATTTGTAAGCCATCCAGCTATCCATCTTATCAAGAGTACATCAATACCTAGTTGTACTAATATATTGATCGGTGTTTTGTGTATGACCCTGTCAAATGCTGAAGTTAAATCTATATAAATTACATCACAGCACAATTTTTCATTCATAGCTGTTATTATATTGTTATAGAACATCATGTTACAGGTGGTAAGAGATCTGTTTTCAACATATGCATGCTGATATATGGTTTCAAGTCCCAGCCTATCCAGTTCTGACAATAACTTATCCAATATTACCTTATCCATTATTTTTCCACAACATTAAAGTAGACTTAAGGGTCCATATGACTCTGGGTTAGTCCTACTCCCATTTCCCTTAAAGACAGGCTTAATAAGCGCATGTCTCCAACCTTGAGGAATCTCCCCATATTTATACGACCTAGTGAATAATAGATATAATCGTACTGTAAGGTCTTGCTGAAGTGTTCTCAGGTCATTGTTACTAATTCTAACTCCTCCCTGTGCTTTGTTTGGATCCAGTTTGCTCAGTTCATTTTCAATATAATGTAATTTGATTCCAGTATCTGGAATTACCTGGAATCACTCGGACAACTTATCACCCCGTTTGTGGAGCCAAACTGTTTTGCATAGGATTTTGTAAATATATCTATAATCTGTTGTGTCTGAGAATACATTTTAGAATCTACACACAGTTTATCAATTTGTGTATCTTTACTCCTTCCATATCTTATGTATCTATAAAAAGATTTCCTATTATGCTCAATATCTTTATATACATTTTCTTCAAAATTTTCTTGATCTTGTCTCACACCATGCTTAATCTGTTTGTCAAGCTTGTTTATTTTAGTTTTACAAATTATAGTTTGACCTCTCTTCCATTTCTTATATTTTTTGTCTCTCACCTTAATCAGATATATTGTTCTTATGGAAATATATCCCCCTGATGTTGTATGCCTAGATCCTGATATTAAACATTTTTTTTAATTTTTTTTTGCACTCAAGCAATTTCTCTTTCAAAACTTTCCACATTCCATCTGCATTTTTTCCACTGAACACCTCACTCCAGTTAGTTTTTAGTGACTGTTTTTATTCCATATAATCTGTAATTAATCTTATGTGCATTGGTTTAGATTTCACTTTGGCAAAATTATCTAGCAACAAATTAACCTTTATAACCCATGATCACTGCACATCAATGGTGGTAAAACTTGACTTGAAGTTACAGTAATTTCTTTTGGGAACATAAACAATGTCTAGTATGTTCTGTTCCCTGGTAGGTTTTTTAACAGTCTGAAGCAATTGTTGTTCCTGAATATACACTGTGAATAATTTCCTTACTAATGTCCAGTCTGTTTCTGGCAAATTTAAGTTCCCAGCTAATATTATTCTTCCCTGCTGTGTTTCATGCAAGAAATGTATGAATTCCTCTAGGACATCGGCACTTGACTTTGGTGGTCTATACATTCCAACAATTGTTATATGTTCCAGGGTTATCTTTATTGTCACAGTTACACAGTCTATAGTGTTGGTGTTATCACTGAACATGTAATAATCACAGGTCTCATAGCTATCTTTAATCTCTGTCATAACACCTACGCCTGATTTTTTGTTAGAATGTCTGTTATAGTAAAAACATTTATACCCTGACAGAACTGGTTTCCAGTCATTGTTCTTTAACCATGTTTCACAAACAATAACAACATCAATCTTGTGGGAATGTAGCAAAATTTTCAACCAAAAAAAACTTTATTATTAATGCTTCTAGCATTAACAACCAGAGATGCATTAAATTTTGCTATCTGTGAACTGTTAAAATTTTTGACCTGGCAAAAATTCTGTCTAGTGTTTGTCAAACACTGCTAAATATCTTCTGCAAAAATTATCTTCCCTGATCTTGACAAATGCATATCATCCTGTCTGAACGAGTGTGCCCAAAACTAGCCTTGGATGCTCTACACTTTTCCATTTACAGGACATTTTTCCATGTAGGTATTTACCCAAAAAGATCTTTTCATTCACAGTGACCTGACTATCCTTTCTATAGGTGATGTGTGAAAAATACATCCTAACACCAGTACAAGTTATACTATCTAAGAGGGCTGTCAGTTCCCTAACAGTCAGAGAATCCTTGCAGGTGACATCATGTGTACCAACATGAATAAAAACAGATCCGTACTTCCTTACATTAAGGCGTCCCAAGGCTCATCTCACATCTTCTCTTTTTGCTCCTGGCAAGCATCACATTATATGAGGTTCATTATCATCTCTGCAAATATTAAGTATCAGTTCCTCTAATAACTGAATCTCCAATTACAAGAATATCTTTGCTGGCCAGCACTGAAGAATAGTACAGTTGTGTACACCTACCATAAATGTAGATGTTCGAGTGTCTTCACTGTTGCAGTCATGACTGTAGGGTTCTCCCCTCCGGCAGGTAGCCCCAGGTCGGCCAGAATCCCAAAGTCTGGGTCCGGCGTCAGCTGTTCAACCATGCTCCCTGAAGTCAGAGCGCCAGCAGTACAAAGCTGACAGCCGATGCCATCTTCTCCAGTTTTTCTTGCCCCAGATGTCAGGAGTCCCAAAATGAAAAAGGTCCCATAACCTTTGCAAATACACCTCAGAAGAATGGTGAAAAAAGGAAATACACAAAAGTAAAAACAAGATGGGGACAGGAGCAGGGTCGGCCCGTGCTATTGGACTGCCGGACTGCAGCCCCCTCAACAAAAGAACTACAAACAAATTTAAAAAAAAAAGAAAAAAAAAGAAAAAAAAATTTTTTAAATTCACGGACTTCGCGCATGCGCAGTAGTCCAGACTACTGCGAGTCTACTGTGCATGCTCCAGGCAGTCCGGCAGTCCAGGTAGGGAAACATGAGGAGACATCTGTGCACTTTTAAAGTGCACAGACTCACTGGGAAAACGCATCAGGGCCGGACTGCAACACCAGCAGTCAGTCTCTCTCGTCGGGAAGGGTTTGGATCGTGGGAATCTCATGGGACTTTGGATTACATTATGGAGAATGGGCAGCAAGGACAGGTAAGTATGTTAATTATTGTTTAGAATGGTAGGGAAGTGTGTGAATGAATGGACTGGTGTGTGTGTGTGTGTGTGTGTGTGTAAATGCCCCAGGTGCTCATGGTGGTGTGGTAGGGAATACCTCAGGCTTGAACCCTGTACCCTGTATGCAGGTGTTAAAGACTTGAGTTCCCTACCCACCACCATTTGTAAAAAAATTGCAGATTTTTGCCTCATATTTCATCTGATCTGTTCCTCATAATATCTGTGGTTTGTAAATGTTGCAATGCTTGATATTTGATGGTGTAGTAGTAGCATTGTTGCCTCACAGCTGCAGGTTCTCAGGTTTGATTCTTGGCTGGGGTTCCTTCTTTGTTGGGTCGTTTGCTTGATATTTGATGGTGTAGTAGTAGCAGTGTTGGGGGTTCCTTCTTTGTGGGGTCTGTTTGCTTGATATTTGATGGTGTAGTAGTAGCATTGTTGCCTCACAGCTGCAGGTTCTCAGGTTTGATTCTTGGCTGGGGTTCCTTCTTTGTGGGGTCTGTATCTTCTCCCTGTATTTGTGTGGGTTTGCTTTTGTGTCCTCCCATGTTACGAAGACATGTCTGCATTATTTCTTCCTGGGCCTCTGCTGAAAATTATTTTTTTGTTCCAAGTCAGACTGTCCTGATTAACAAATGTTAAATAAAATTGACAGGCATTTGAATTTCAGACTTCAGGTTTCTGAATGTTTAATTTCTTACATATTTGATGGTACAGTGGCAGTATTGTTGCCTCATAGCTACAGGATTTGTGGTTTGATTCTTGGCTGTGGTGCCTTCTTTGTGGAGTCTCCATCTTATCTCTGTGTTTGTGTGGATTTGCTCTGGTATCCTGCCATTTTACAAAGATGTGTCTACAGTATTTCTCCCTGGGCCTCTGCTGAAAATTGTTTTTGTTCCATCAGAAGTAAAATTGACAGGCATTTGAATTTCAGACTTCATAGTCTTCAGAAAATACATAGTAAAACAACTTTTTATTCTAGCAATAAATATATAGTAACATAACCTTTTATTATAGCAATTTTTTAAGTTTATAAGATGACTATTTGAAATTTTTCCTTATTTTTTGGGACTGTAATACCCTGTTAGTGGCTTTGTCCAGGTTTTTTGTGCTAAGGTTGACAGCAATGGCAAGAACTGAATTCACTGAATATGTTTGAGGGCTGTATTCCCTCATTACTGGGTTTGTCCAGGTGTTTTGTGCTAAGGGGTTGACAGCTATGGTGAGAACTGAATTAATTAAATGATAGCCATTTAAGTTTCAGTCTTCCTCTCGTTCACAAAACAGCTGATTTGGCATAGTGGTATGTTGCTCTTGACTGTTTTGCATAGGGACCTTGTCTGTAAAATGTACGGTGGTAACACAGCATTTTTCTTTCACAAAGCAGGTGATTTGGCATAGTGGTATGTTCTGACTTTTTTTGCACAGGGACTTTGGCAGTAAAATGTATGGTGGTACCGTGGTAACACAGCATTTTATTCTAGCAGCTTTCCAAGATTATACAAGCAATGTTTAATGTGTCCCTGGTTTTGCCCTTTGACCCACCCCAATAAATTTTGCTTTTTCCAGACTTCTTGTGCTGCGAAGTTGAGATGCAGTTGAGTATTGAGCAGATTTTACAAGGAGCTGAGAGCTGCAGGGGAAGAGAAGTTTAGTGCTAATAGCACAACAGGCTGTGTGCTTGCTTTTGATGCAGAAGGTTGTTGGTTCTACTCCCATAAGGGGTGAATGCTGAAAGTTAACATACTAATGATGAGCCTGTTATCAGTTTGCCATCCATTTCCTATTGCAATATTGCTAGCTTATTTTTAATGTAATTTAGGCAATTTATTCCACAGGGGCATCAGACACTTTATTGTTCGATGAAACCATGAAATATAAAGGTGATTGCTAGCACCAACCTCTTCATTACAGATTTATTTAACGTGGAATTATTTAGATGACTTTTTTACTACTTCAGAGATTGTGCATATTTACTGATAATGGTGGACTGTAGAATTGTGCATATTTACTGATAATAGTGGACTGTAGAAGTTTGAGTAGACTTTTATGATGGAAATGTTCTGAATTGGACAGTTTTGTTTCATTGTTTACTGGAAAAATGTTCAAAGCAATAGGAAGGTGTATCAAATAGCACATGTATGTTTCATATGCAAGGGCCTATGATTTGAAAACAGCCCAGAATTAATTTTATCTGCCACAGTAAAATGTATTTTCTTTGAATGTGGATTTTAATGTTGTTTCAGTGAATGTGAGTTTCAAGGGCAGAGAAGGTTTAATGCCAAGTTTGTTATGTCTTAGTGTTTGTGCTGTAAAATGCAAAATAAAACTTTCAAATGAAGTTCAAATCATCATAGAAGTAAATCAGTATGCACATTAGTGTTTATGGTAAATGGAGTGAAATAGCAAATTAATGGATCATTGGAATGGCTGCAGGAGGCTCCATTCGACCAGGGTTTTGTGAGGGGGAAGGGCAGCAAACCTAGACAGCCCCAGCTGAACCATACCTCCCAACTGTCCAGATTTTCAAAGAATTAATAGATGTTTTGCTTCTTATTTTTGATTTGTTCCTCATAAAAATTTGTGGTTTTCTGGCAAATCATTTAGGAATTAAGTCACTAAATAATGACACACCTAGTTTCAGACTTCATAACCTTCAGAAAAATGCATGCTAAAGTAAGACCTGTTCTATCAACTGTCCCAGTTTATAGAAGAGCATTTTTTAGCACTGTTTATATGTTTCCCCCAATATATCTGGCCTTGTCCAGATTTATTGCATTAACAGGTTGAGAGGTACATGCAAATAAATTGCTTTATAGAATTAGGCATAGCCAAACCGCTGAACTGTCCCTGATTTTGACTCAAAATGTTGCTCTTCCCCTAATGATCCCTCCGCAAAATAGCAATTTTGGAAGAAAACATGGAGGGTTTATAATTAAGAAATAACTGTAATAATCAGATTACTTTTATTTCAGAAATGCATGTAGATTATTTTATTTTGTCAGCTGCTCAAGTTAGCAGTACTAATATTAAAGTGTCCCTTCTTTGACAGGTTCCCAGCTGTATTGTGTTGTTATTTTATATTTTTACATCACATTTGTTGGTCCATTTTTCATAAAATTGTGTTTTTTTGGCAAATTAGTGACAAATAATTAAAGACTGAAGTTAGAAAATAATGACAGACATTTGAGTTTCAGATTTCATACCATTCAGAAAATCCATACTAATGCAAGACCTCTATTAGCTTTCTAAGGTTATAAGAGCGATATTTTAAAAATTGTCCTTATTTTTGGGCCTTTGTCCCATTTCTTTGTATGGCTTTGTCCAGATTTCTTGCTCTGAGGTTGAGAGGTATGACAAATGTGTCAGGGCCATCACAAGTCAGCCAGAGACATTTCAAACTGTGACATACTTGTTACACCCCACTCCCCATGTAGTGACTCTGGATGTGTCGAAGCAAGGCAAGGAGTAGTTATGCAGTGTAAATGTGCAGAGAATCCCACCCATCCAAGGTAGACACAAGTACTAGAGTGGCTTTTCATCTGTCCTTGATTTTTGCAGAATGGTCTGGTTTCTGTCATATTTTTGTACTGTTGATTTATGCTTATTACTCAAAGTGCATGTTGCTCTGTGTTTAAGTAGCAATACTTTAATGACCATCAGGTAAGCTTGGCTGAGATTGCAAGATGCAAGTAAGCTTTAATAAGCATACTGTTAAAGAATTGCCAACATTGAAAGCCTTTCTGTTGCCATGTAGAGAATACTTAACTAGATAATGTATAAGCCTTGGGTATTGAAATGCATATGCCAGTATTTGTAATAAAGGACAGAATTACATTATTTTAAGAGTCTCATTACACTTGGAGACTTACAGTCATCTCTTGCAGGCTTTAACCATAAACCGAATGCCAATCGTGTGGTCTATAACCTGTACAGTAATCCTTTTAAGCAATGTATCTTGAGCTTATTTCTTGTTTGCTTTTCATTTTTTACTTTGATCATGTTTTCCCCATGAAACAAGTAGTTGTCAGGCAGCAGGTCTTTTTTTGGATAAGGAACATTTTACAAGTGGGGCATCAGAGATTTCTACTTTCAGCATGTTACTTGTTACTTTAATAAAGCTGAATATAAATTATAATTAGAACTGCAGTGCAAGAAGTGGTTTGAGTTGAGTGCTGCTTGTTTTTCTTACACTTGATTTTGACTGGCATTCCATTAATGTATTTAAAAAAAAGTAATTTATTTCTTCATGCCTCACAACCTTTTTGTTTCCATCTAGATATTAAGCTGTCATGCAGCCAATGCATTGAAATATTTTTATTCTTCTACACTTCATTTTGTCTTGATTGGACTCTCATGACAACTGTTTGGCACCCAATGCAGTATATTTAGTTTTTGTGGTTTGCTACTACAGGTGTTTGTGGTAGGAATACCTCAGGCTTGAATCCTGTACCTTGTATGCAGGTTTTAAAGACCTTAATTCCCTACCCACCACCATTTGTGAAAAAAAAAAACTGCAGATTTTTGCCTCATGTTTGATCTGATCTGTTCCTCATAATATCTGTGGTTTGTAAATGTTGCAATGCTTGATATTTGATGGAGCAGTTGTAGCATTGTTGCCTCACAGCTGCAGGTTCTCAAGTTTGCTTCTTGGCTGGGGTGCCTTCTTTGTGGGGTCTTTATCTTCTCCCTGTGTTTGTGTGGGTTTGCTTTTGTGTCCTCCCATGTTACAAAGACATGTCTGCATTATTTCTTCCTGGGCCTCTGCTGAATTTTTTTTTTGTTCCAAGTCAGACTGTCCTGATTAACAAATGTTAAATAAAATTGACAGGCATTTGAATTTCAGACTTCAGGTTTCTGAATGTTTAAGTCCTTTCATATTTGATGGTGCAGTGGTAGTATTGTTGCCTCACAGCTATAGGTTTTCTGGTTTGATTCTTGGCTGGGGTGCCTTCTGTGTGGAGTCTACATCTCCTCCCTGTGTTTGTGTGGATTTGCTCTGGTGCCCTGTCATTTTACAAAGACGTGTCTGCAGTATTTCTCCCTGGGTCTCTGCTGAAAATTGTTTTTATTCTGTCAGCAGTAAAATTGACAGGCATTTGAATTTCAGACTTCATGTTCTTCAGAAAATACATTGTAACACAACCTTTTATTCTAGCAATTTTCTAAGTTTATAAGATGAATATTTGAAATTTGTCCCTATTTTTGGGACTGCATTCCCTCATTATTGGCTTCGTCCAGGTCTTTTGTGCAAAGGTTGACAGCTATGGCAAGAACTGAATTCACTGAATGTTTGAGGGCTGTATTCCCTCATTACTGGGTTTGTCCAGGTGTTTTGTACCAAGAGGTTGACAGCTATGGTGAGAACTGAATTCACTAAATGATAGCCATTTAAGTTTCAGTCTTCCTCTTTTACAAAGCAGTTGATTTGATGTAGTGTTATGTTGCTCTGTTTTGCACAGGGAGCTTGGCAGTAAAATGTATGGTTCTAGCAACTTTCCAAGATTATACAAGCAATGTTTGTGTCCCTGTTTTTTGGGCTTTTGACACACACCCCCCCCCCCCAATACATTTTGGCTTTTTCCAGTTTTCTTGTGCTGCAAAGTTGAGTATTGAGTAGATTTTACAAGAACCTGAGAGCTGCAGGGGAACAAAAGTTTAGTGCTGCTTAAGTGAAGTTGGTTTGCCTTGTTAATAGCACAACAAGTGTACTTGTCTTTGATGCAGAAGGCTGTGGGTTCTACTCCCACAAGGGGTGGATGCTGCTGTACTGAGAATGTTCTCCTTGGTGAAGATACTAACTATGAGTTCGTTATCAGTTTGCCATCCATTTCCTCTTGCAATATTACTAGCTTATCATTTTTTAATGTAATATAGGCAATTTATTCCTGAGGGGCAACAGGCACTTTATTTTTCGATGAAACCATGAAATATAAAGGTGTTTGCTAGCAGCAACCTCTTCATTAGTTACAGATTTCTTTAATGTGGAATTATTTAGATGACTTTTACTTCTTCAGAGATAGTGCATATTTACTGATAATGGACTGTAGAATTGTGCATATTTACTGATAATGGACTGTAGAATTGTGCATATTTACTGATAATGGACTGTAGAATTGTGCATATTTACTGATAATGGTGGACTGTAGAATTGTGCATATTTACTGATAATGGTGGACTGCGGAAGTCTGAGTAGATTTTTATGATAAATGTTCTGAACTGGGCAGTTTTGTCATTATGGGTGCATGCATTTTTGTTTCATTGTTTACTGGAAAAATGTTCAAAACAAATTTAAAACGCCCTCTAACAACTGTAATATATTGTACAAGGAATATAATTTAGTACAATGAGGAAGGTGTATCAAAGAGCACATGTATGTTTCATATGCAAGGGGCTTATGATTTGAAAACAGCCCAGAATTAATCTTTATTTGCCACTGGCAAAATGTATTTTCTTTGAATGTGGGTTTCAATGCTGTTTCAATGAATGTGAGTTTCAAGAGCAGAGAAGTTTTAATGCTAAGTTTTCATTGTGAGACTGCATTGCTTTGTTTAGTAGATGACTTAGTGTTTGTGCTGTAAAATACAAAATAAAACTTTCAAATGAAGTCCAACTCATCATACAAGTAAAGCAGTATGCACATTAGTGTTTATGTAAATGGAGTGAAATAGCCAAGTAATGGTTCATAGGAATGGCTGCAGAGGCTCCATTCAACCGTGATTTAGTCAGGGGGGAAGGGCAGCAAACTCAGACAGGCCCAGCTGAACTTTACCTCCCAACTGTCCAGATTTTCAAAGAATGAATAGATTTTTGCTTCTTATTTTTGGTTTATTCTTCATAAAATTTGTAGTTTTCTGGCAAATCATTTAGAAATGAAGTCACTAAATAATGATACACTGAGTTTCAGACTTCATAACCTTCAGAAAAATGCATGCTAAAGTAAGAACTGTTATTCTATCAACTGTCTCAATTTATACAAGAGCAATTTTTAGTACTGTTTATATGTTCCCCCAGTATATTTGGCCTTGTTCAGATTTACTGCATTAACAGGTTGAGAGGTACATGCAAATAAATTGCTTTATAGAATTAGGCATGGCCAACCTCTCAACTGCCTCCAATTTTGGCTTAAAATGTTGCTCTTTCCCCTAATAATCCCTCCGCAAAATAGCAATTTTGGAAGAAAACATGGAGGGTTTACAATTAAGAAATAACTGTAATAATCAAAGTTATAGATTACTTGAAATGCATGTAGATTATTTTATTTTGTCAGCTGCTCAAGTTAGCAGTACTAATATTAAAGTGTCCCTTCTTTGACAGGTTCCCAGCTGTATTGTGTGGCTATTTTATATTTTTGCATCACATTTGGTCCATTTTTCATAAAATTGTGTTTTTGGCAAATTAGTGACAAATCACTAAAGACTGAAGTTAGAAAATAATGGCAGACATTTGAGTTTCAGATTTTATACCCTTCAGAAAAGTCATACTAATGCAAGACCTATTCTATTATCTTTTATTTATTAGAGCAATATTTAAAAATTGTCCTTATTTGTGGGCATTTGTCCCACTTCTGTGTATGGCTCTGTCCAGATTTCTTGCTCTGAGGTTGAGAGGTATGACACATGTGTCAGGGCCATCACAGTCAGCCAGAGACATTTCAAATTGTGACATACTTGTTGCACCCCACTCCACCATGTACTGACTCTGGATGTGTCCAAGCAAGGCAAGGAGTAGTTATGCAGTGTAAATGTGCAGTGTGTCTCCCCATCCAAGGTAGACAAAAGTACTAGAGTGGCTTTTCATCTGTCCTTGATTTTGCAGAAAGGTCTGGTTTCTGTCATATTTTTGTACTGTTGATTTATGCTTATTGCTCAAAGTGCCTGTTGCTCTGTGTTTAAGTAACAATGCTTTAATGACCATAATGTAAGCTTGTCTGAGATCATAAGATGCAAGTAAGCTTTAATAAGCATACTGTTAAAGAATTGCCAACAATGAAAGCCTTTCTGTTGTTGCCATGCAGAGAATACTTGACTAGATAATGTATAAGCCTTGGGTATTAAAGGACAGGATTCCATTATTTTAAAAAGCTCATTACACTTGTTGGAGACTTCCAGTCATCTCTACCGACTTTACCCGTAAACTAAACAGAATGCCAGTCATGTGTGGTCCATAACCTGTACAGTAATCCTTTAAGCAATGTATCTGGAGCTTGTTTCTTGTTTGCTTTTCATTTTTTACGTGCATGTTTTCCACATGAAACAAGTAGATAGTTGTCAGGCAGCAGGTCTTTTTTGGATAAGAAACATTTTTACAAGTGGGGGCATCACAGAGATTTCTACTTTCAGCATGTTACTTGGCACTTTAATAAAGCTGAATATAAATTATAATTAGAACTGCAGTGCAAGGAGAAGTGGTTTGAGTTGAGTGCTTCTGGTTTTGCTTGTACTTGATTTTGACTGGCATTCCAGTAACGTATTTAAAAGTAATTTATTTTTCATGCCTCACAACCTTTTGTTTCCATCTAGATATTAAGTAAGCTGTCATGCAGCCAATGCATTGAAATATTTTATTCTTCTACACTTATTTTTGTCTTGATTGGACTCTCATAATGATGGTTTGCCACCCAGGGCAGTGTATTTAATTAAAGTTAGTTTTTGTGGTTTTGAGCATAGCTCCTCCCCTTTCTGGTTGGCCACACCTTCCCCTTGACCCCACCCATTCAGCTGGCTCCTGCAGCCCCCCTTTGATTTGAAGTCACCAGCCGCCACTGGACAGGAGGGAGGGAAACCCAGACTGCAACAGTGAAGACACTCGAACATCTACATTTATGGTAGGTGTACACAACTGTACTATGTTCATCGTGTTTCACTGTTGCAGTCATGACTGTAGGGTAGAATCCCAAAGCTGAAAGCTGAAAGAAAGGGAGGTGGTCATAAAGAGGAAGGGGCAGCTAAAAGGCCCTGCAAGACTGCAGAGGCAAAACCTGCCCTAGACTTAGAGTAGAGAGGCAGATTGTAGTGCTTAGAAAAAGTATGCACTGAACTCCAAGTTGCAGCTTCCAAAATGTCCTTGTTAGGAACTCCCCTGAGGAAGGCCGCAGAAGTGGCAGCAGCTCTGGTGGAATGAGTCCGTATACTCCCTGGGATTTGCTTTCCATGGTGAGAATAACAAAATCTGATTCCATGAGCAATCCATTTAGAAATGGTCTGTTTTGAAATGGCTTTACCTTGGGAACTTGAAGCATAAGAAACAAACAATTGTTCTGATTTTCTGAAGTCCTTGGTTCTGTTCAGGTAAAAACGTAGTTGTCTGTGTACATCCAAGGAATGCAAGATCCTTTCCCCTTTATTTTGAGGAGTGGGGAAAAAGGTTGGCAAGTGGATAGTTTGATTTAAAGCCACTTTGGAAACCACCTTAGGCATGAAGGTAGGATTAGTCCTCAAAGATACCCTGTCTTGATGAAAAATAATATAAGGTTCCACAGCCATAAGAGCTTGTAACTCTGAAAATCTCCTGGCAGAGGTTAGGGCTAACAGGATAGCTGTCTTCCAAGATAAAAACTTGATGTCAGAAGAGGCAGCAGGCTCAAAAGGAGGCAAGGTTAGTTTTTCCAAAACATAGTTGAGATCCCAAGCAGGAATGGGAGGAGATCTAGGAGGTCTTAAGTTCTTAGCTCCTCTGAGAAACTGTCTCATGAGCTGGTGGGAAAATATGGGGGGGTCTGTATTATAATGAGCAGAAATAGCAGAGGCATGTATCTTAATGGAAGAGAAAGAGAGACCCTTATGTAAGAGATCTGTCAAATAAAGTAAAATTAAAGTAATATTAGGAAGAAGAGGATCAGAATCCTGAGCCTGCATCCAGGAACAAAATCTTTTCCATTTTCCTGCATAAGATTTTCTAGTGCTAGGACGTCTGGCTTCTAAAATGACATCCATAACCTGCTTGGGCAGTAAAGAAGAAATCAAAGGCCCTGGATTAACCAGGCCGCCAGGCTGAGAGTTCTGACATAAGAGTGTAGAACCTGACCCTGATGTTGGCACAGAAGGTTTGGAGACTGAGGTAAAACCCAAGGGGGCTCCAGACATAGGTTTTTTAGAGTTGGATACCAAAACTGCCGAGGCCAATTTGGAGCCAGCAAGATTATCATCTTGGGCTTGTCCTGTTTTATCTTCAATAAAACCCGTGGAAGAAGAGGAAGAGGCGGAAAGGCATATCCCGAGAGGTTCCTCCAACTGAATGACAGGGCGTCCACTTTCCAAGCTTCTCTGTGGAAAGTCCTGGTGCAAAAATTCTGTAGTTGATGATTGAGATGGGATGCAAAGAGGCCTATGTGAGGACATCCCCAGACTGCTGTTATCATCCTGAATATTTTGGTGTCCAGCATCCACTCGTGTGGATCCGAAAGGTTTCTGTTCAGACTGTCTGCCAGGAAGTTCTGTTTCCCTGGTAGAAACTGAGCTTGAAGATCCAGATTGCAAGCTAGAGCTGTGTTCCATAGATCCATGGCTAGTCAGCAAAGGGGGTAGGAATGAGATCCCCCTTGCTTGTTTATGTACCACATAACTGTGGTGTTGTCTGTCCGTATTAGCAGTTGTCCTGGTTGTAAAAGATTCCTGAAGGCCAATAGAGCTTTCTGAACGGCTAACATTTCCTTTAAATTGATATGCAGGTGCTTCTGATCCTTTGTCCAAAGGCCTTGCAAACAGTTGCCCTGAAAATGGGCTCCCCAAGCATAATCCGAGGCGTCCGTGGTTAGAATCTGAGTGGCAGGAGGCAGACGGAAGGGTTTCCCTTTGTTTAGAGCACATGCCCTGGACCACCAAAGAAATTCCTTTTGAAGGCAAGGAAGGACGGAGATCAGTATGTCTAAACTGTGGCAATGCTGAGACCATACACTTTTTAGGTACCACTGTATTTTCCTCATGTGTAGTCTTGCATATGGTACGAGAAGGATGCAGGAGGCCATGTAACTCAAAGCCTGCAGGAATTTCCTTGCAGATAGTTGAGTTAGAGTTGCCAAGGTTCTGAAAGTTGAAGCCAGCTGTAATTGTTTTTCGGATGTCAGAAATGCCATCTGTGTTGTGGTGTTTAGAAGTGCATCCAGAAAAGTTATCTGTTGTGATGGTGTCAAATTTGACTTTTTTATGTTTACAGAGAATCCCAGGAACTTGAGGAGGTTCTGTACAAATTCTAGATGCTGGAGTAAGACATCCTTGCTGTCTGCCTGAATTAGACAATCGTGTGGATAAGGGTAAATTCCCTTGAGTCTGCAGTAAGCTACTACTGGAGCCAGGCATTTGGTGAAGACCCTGGGTGCAGTAGACAATCCAAAGGGCAGCACAGAGAATTGAAAGTGCCTCGATCCGGCCTTGAACCTGAGATATTTTCTGTGATCCTGCCTGATGGGAATGTGTAAATATGCCTCCTTTAAATCCAAAGTTACCATCCATGCATCTTTGGACAGCATTGGAAGTAGCTGCTGTAGAGTAAGCATCTTGAATTTTGGAATCACTAGAAAGGTGTTCAAGACCGACAGATCCAGAATGGGTCTCCAAAAGTTTTGCTTCCTTGGGACTAGAAAAAGCCTTGAGTAAAAACCTTTTCCCATCTCTGAAAGAGGAACCAGTTCTATGGCTTCATAGCCAAAAGAGCTTCCACCTGGTTTAAGGCCTCCGCCCATTGATGTTTTGGAAGGTCTGGCCATCCACTTGGCCTTGGCAAGGTATGAAAATGGAATTTGTAACCTCTTAAAACCACATCCAAAACCCATTTGTCTTGGGTTATTTGAGTCCAATTTTGATAAAAAAGTGAGAGTTTTCCTCCGAGAGGGGCTTCCAGGCAAGAAGTTCCTGTAGCCCAACAGAGGGAGTCATTGAGTTTGTTTCCTTTGAGATTGTGACCTGTCCTCTCCTCCCCTAGGGGTGGAAGCAGTCCACTGTCTTGGTCTATAAGAAGCTTGTGTTTGAGGCCTACCTCTGGAGCGTCTATATCTACCCCTCTGAGGCCTGTCTGAAGAGGGAAAGGACCAATTTTTTGAAGGCCATTTCCTGCTAAATCTAGGTGGCTGTACTTGTAAGAAATCTTTAACTGTTTGCATGGATTTCGCCTTATCCTCCATCTTTTTAATCACCTCTTCAGCTTTTGATCCAAACAAAACATTATGCTGAACAGGAGCATCCAATAATTTAGCCTTTACTTGTTCAGGTAAATTTTGTTCCTTTAGCCATGCATGCCTTCTAATGACTGTGCCAGAGGCCACAGCCCTACAAGAAGCCTCCAAGGCATCAAATCCACAGTGTAAACCATGCTTCCCAACCTGTTCAGTGGCATGAAATAAGTCATGTAATTCCTTATCATCTGCACAGGCAGAAATGGAAGTAAGCTTTTGTTTTAAGACAGACAAGAGAAATTGCTGGTATTTAAGCATATGAAACTGACAGTTTAAAGCCCTAATGGACAAAGTAGCAGAAGTGTACACCTTTTGACCCATCTTTCTAAGGATCGAGAATCCTTTTCAGTAGGAATGGGATTTTTGGCAGAAGCGGCCTTAACTCCCTTAGGACCCTGAGAAATGGTTTCAGGGTCAGCAGCAGGGTTCTTGTATAAAAACAGATGGGAATCAGGAACCCTGTAATATCTATCAGGCTTAACAGGAGCAGGAGGAAAAGAGTCAGGGGTTAAGTTAGCCTCCGAAAAGGCATCATCCATAATATCCAAAACAGGAGGAATAGCCAGGGGTCTATGTTGGGGAAGAAAAAGAAAATCCCTCAATCTTTTCTTGGATTCCGAATACTCCTGTCCTTCCCAGTGGAAATGTTCCCTCATTTCATGCAAAGTTTCCCCAAAAGAGAAATCCTCAGGGGGAGAAGCTGAAGGAATGGATTCTTCAGCATCAGAATCCTCATAAGGAAGGAAAGAATATTCCTGATCAGAAGAAGAAACTGAGGAAACAGAAGCCTGATCAGAGGAATCATAATAAACATCCTGCCTTGGCCTTTTGTCTGGAGGGGGATGTGAACCCCTAATCATAGTAAGTAAATCCTCCGCCATCTTGAGTAACTGTTTCTGTGACTTGGGAGCCGGTCCAGAAGAAGCCTGTGTTGAAGTCTTTGATTTAGAAGGAGTCTTTGCCTTTGTCTTTGGCTTTGCCTTTACTATTAGCTGAGTAGGCCTGAAAACCCCTTCCGAAGCCGGTACCTGCACAGCGGCTCCGGACCCATCCGAAGGAGCATTGTCCGAAGGTCCTGCAACAGAAATATTTAAAGGCCTGGTTGGCTCCTCATGAGAGTCCGTTTCGGCCGTCGGTTCTGAAATGGCCGAGGACAGGGGTTGCAAAAGCGCCTCACTGACGACGGCCGAACCTGAAGCTGGCTCCGCTTGTGCGCTATCATCAGATTTGGACCTCGGAGGCCTGTCTTTATCCTTGCGATGTTTGTGAACTCCGGTAGCCGGGACCGTATCCGACAACATTTTGTAGTTAAAGCGCCTACCGAAGTAATGAAAAGCAAAATCGTACCTTTGCTTAATTGTACGTTGATTGAATCTAGCACAAAACCGACAACTAGCTACGGCGTGGTCAGGGCCTAAGCAAGGAATACAGTAAGAATGAAAATCCTTATGAGGTATTTGCTTCCCACATGAAATACAATTATTAACTTTTTCTGACATCGGAGTGGAGCAAGAAAAAGTTTCAAAAATAGGGTACTTAGCTTTGAGTGGAGAAGAAAGTCTTCGGACCAAAGTATATAGAAAAATTTGTCAGGAGTCAGCCGACCGGTACTTGCGAACTGCTATCACCGCACGGCAAGAAAGACTGGAGAAGATGGCGTCGGCTGTCAGCTTTGTACTCCTGGCGCTCTGACGTCAGGGAGCATGGTTGAACAGCCGACGCCGGACCCAGACTTTGGGATTCTGGCCGACCTGGGGCTGCCTGCCGGCAGGGGAGAACCCTACAGTCATGACTGCAACAGTGAAACACGATGAACATCTTCAGTTTCTGATACAGTAATAGCTGCTCTATCAGTTGTTACAAAGGATAGATCTTCATCACTATTAGTCATATTAATCCCACTGTTTTCATTGTGTATTAAATTCTCATCCAGCTGGTATTGTAAATCCACAGTTTGAGCCATGTAGTCAACATCTGTCTTTCTCTTTTTTCTTACAGTAATGTTCTTCAATCCTTCCACATTCAATTTTGATTTCTTCCTTTTCACCTCCCCCTTGTCTCTTTTTTTCTACCTTCTTCGTTGGAGAAATGATGCCTTTTTCTGTAGATTGAAGGTTTTCTGATATAAAAATATCATCATTCCCTGTAACAAAGCAGTGTCCTTTTTACTATGTATTCTCTCTCCTTAACAGTCATTAATCAGTTTCTTTTTCTTCCTTGTTATTTGTCGTGAACTTCTTCCTTTCTTTTTTTTTTGTTTCCTTCTAAACAAACTCGATCCTCAGATTGCTATATACTTGCATCCAGGATTCCAAAGTTGTCAGGGGAATTGTCTTGTTTCATGGGGTTGAATGATCTTTGCAGAAAATAGATGCATCATTTCCTAAATGTGTTCTTTTTGTCCTATGCCTAACATTATTTAGTTCATCAGTCCAGTCATTAATATATGAAACAACAGTTCTCCAAGCCATGCCAATTGCACAAGTGCAATCATCAACCTTAAGTCTAGATTTACTTCTAACAATGGTAAGCAAATCATCCAACTTTTGACATGAGAAATACAGATCACCAGTGTTATCAGCTGTTACCTTTAAATATGCATAGCATTTATTACACTGTACAAGATATTTGTGCATTAGCAAATTGTTAATTACGTACGCATTTAAGGAATCCATATTCAGCTTCAAATGAATAATATACTGCAAAAGAAAAGAATAATCAAAATCAGTATCCGCAGAATTCAAGGAGAACTTAACTTATATGACAAAAATCACATCAGCAATATACAACTAAATAATAAAGTACAGTAAAGTTGTTCTGACCATACAAGTTCTACAAGCCACACAATAGTTGTGATTCCTTTACGTCGCACGCAGTAGCTTCTGCTCACTATTGCTCACAGTCGCACTTCTTTTTAACAGTAAAGATAAATAAATCACAACCCAAGATAGGATTGTTTAGATATGCTTGAGTAGAAGTTTTGTTCCTTTTGTTAACCAACATAGCTCTTGTATTTGGAGCGAATATTTCTAATTGGGGCTAAGTTATTATGTATTTCTAGGAATGCATTGTTAAAGTACTGTGCGGCAAGGTCTAGCTGTAGAAATTTAAAAGGTGACCAGTCATACTGTTGCAATAATGAATTAAATGTAGAGGGAGGAAAATTTTTCATATTACGGATGAAATTGACTGAGATATTACTAGTTGAATGCATACGTTTCCTGATTAGATAGGTTCGAGAGTAGTCACTAAGTGTATCAGGAAGGCAGCCGGCATCATAACTTGTATTAGGTTTATTTGTCAGAATCCAGTCCAATATAGACTGTTTTTTGGTATGCTTATCTACATGGGTAGGAAAGTTGATAATTTGACAGAAGTTATATAAGTTTATAAAGTTGGTGGAAGATTTGGAGGCACAAGTAAGCCAATCAAGGTTAAAGTCATCCAGTATGATTGTTTCATGGGAAAAGTTGGTGGAAGCCCAGCTGAGAATGTGTTCAATGCTAGAAAAGTCATTAGCGGGGGGGAAGGTATATAGCCATGATGATTATGTTCTAGGCGTGTACATAATATTTCAGAGTTGGAAAGGTTGGGTGGAATGGAGTTTAGATGTACCAGATTGAGTGAGTTTTTGTACATTATAGCTATACCAGCACCCTGTTTGGCTAACCTATCTAATCTAAGTATGTTATACCCATTGGGAAGTATCCCCTCATTTTTTACACGGGATTTTAACCAGGTTTCCATTATCACAAATATAATCAGGAGAGTACAAGGACAATGGTAGCATGGAATTTGTGGAATTTGTTCATGATACTTCTGAGGTTAAATAGTTATGAATAGAACACAGCTACATCTTTTTGGTATTGGATAGTGGGGAAAGGATATAGTGGAGACAGGATTGGAAGAGTGATGTGAATAGGGTGGGGAGGATTGGCTATGGGGGTGTGTGCCAAGTGTCAGACCTGGCCTAGGGTGGATGTCAGCTTGCAGTTTAATATGTGCTAGGGAGTGGAGGAGAAAAAGCCTTAGTTTGGAGGATTGTTTGTGAGTTTTGATTAGGCTGTATGCAGAGCTATGGGAGTGAATATGAAATGAAACTAAATGAAAAAAGTAGAGTTTTAGAGGGATTGAAGAGCTGAGGGGAGATGTGAATCTTTACTTTGAAGTGATGTGGATTGTGCATATAAGGCAAGGTTGGGGAGGGGTAGATTGTATAGTGGTGGTAATAGTAACATGTAGAATGGCAGGCTACAGTAAGAAGACATAGCATGGAGGTTAATGTAGTGATAGGAATTGTAAGTGGCATGATTAAGTTAGGGAAAACTTAAAACTATTACTAGCTGTGCAATGAAATGGGATGGAAGGACGTGTATTGAGTACAAGCTTTCTGAATTGATGGAATAAACAGAGAAGATAGGGTAGGTGAGTTTAAGCAGGTGGACTGTACAGATGGTTAGAAATGTGAGAGTAGATAGAACAGATTGGTAGTTTGTGGTGGTGAGGACGAGGTAGGCATGTGTATGATTAGGGGAAGGTGTGAGGAAATGGGAGTATAGGTGATGGTGACTGTCTGGTGAGGGAGGAGAGGTAGGCAGGGGGAGTGGTTTGGTTAAGTATAATGGTATGAATCAGTGTACTACAAGAAGCAGCTTGTTAACAGGTTATAGCCTTAATCCACTGCACTATCTGACAGGCATATCCATGGTGCAACCTTTATAAAAGAAAAATTACCAATGCATGTTTTGTGCTCCACTGTATTTAATTATGGCTGAAGCTTTAATGCCAGTGATGATGACCTTAATGCAATAAATATTATTTAAAACCCTGATCCATGCTGCTCTCACTAAAAATGAGAAATCTTGAGATAAGTTTTCCTTGGTCACAAGGCCACAATTTGTTTATGCAATTCTTGCTGTTACGATTCTAAAACAATGGAGTATGTTTATCTAAAAATTATTTAATTGCTCTGCTGATAGCTTTCAAACTATAAGACAATGTTGTTGTGTCTTTCGGCTTATCCCGGTTAGGGGTCGCCACAGCGGAACTCCGGTCCGCTAATGTTTGGTAGTGGATTTTTACGTGCCGAGTTACCAACCCTGATGCACAACCTTCAACGAAGGCACGCCCAATACACGCATGCCTCCACACAGAAGACGCAATAGCTGAGAATTGAACACGACAACGTCTTGCTGTGAGGCAACAACGCTACCGCAGCACCACTACCGCAAACTATAAGACAACAGAGTCTAGATATAGTCTGTGGTATGTCTATTATTAAAGATGGTTTATATATGGCTTGTCCTGTTTATATGCGCACAGTGAACACTATGAATTGATACACTATTATGCAGAATATAATTTATTAATTATCAGCTTTTGCCACTTTCTAAGCTTATCCATCAAAGAGATTTCGCTGACTACACTGATGTGATCTATATTAGGTTTATTGTTCTGAACCTGTTGTTTGTGGATATCCACAAACTTCTAGGAAGCCTAAAGCTTTTGATCACATGCTCTGAATCACCATAAACTGCTAGGCTGCCTTGCACTTTTATCAGATATCGCTGATCTTGTTCTTGTATTACGCAAGGCTGCTGCATAATCTAATATACTTTTGTTACTGCTACACACTGACTATGTCTTAGAAGCCTCTTAGATGGACTATAAAATGCTTCCTTCTGCTTTCACATACAACTATACAATCAGGTCAAAGATATTATTACTTGTGCAGATGGAGAGCTTTGGTTATTTTTATTTCAGCATCATCAACATCTGCATGACATAAACACTACCAAATATCCATTTATTACTGTTTTGACATCTGCAACCCTGTGAGAGTTAGAAAGAACTGTTTGCAGAAACAGTCAACTTTTGTTGCTTTATCTCTGATGTAAGCTGCTAAAAAATCAACAGCCAATCCTAGTTATAAGAATATCTTCTGCAGCCAGGTATCATAATTCTTACAACTTGGTACTGTCTTCAGTACCCCTCCACTCCTGCCTGAAACAAGAGTAGCCTGTTCCACTCACAAGCTCAGTCTGTCACATGAGCAGCAAGTGTCCCGAGAATGCATGTACTTAAAAGCAGGTTGTAGCTGAAAAGGGTCAGTAGACCAGTTAGCCTACCTAGGTAATAAATGGTCAAATAAATACAATTAATAAATAAAAAAGCTTACATCTGACCAGTTTCATTTTCTGCTTTGAAGGAGTTGGTCATAGTTTTCATTAGCTCGTTTTGGTCACTTGTTCTTACAGCATTTATTAATTAAAGCTTTCATATATGTGTGTGTTTCACAGGTTATTCAGAATACACATTACAATCAGCCTGTGGATATATTCTAGTACTTGCTGAAACTGTCAACTTAAATTTGTTTCTGCAGTTTACTTTCCCTAAAAAAGAACACTTGTAGAAGGCAAATTCCCTCCAAGGAAAAACACAATTTGAGTATATTCTATATTGTCTGGCAACATGACACTTAACTCTGTCAAAACAAGCTTCAGTTTAAAGGAGTTTTAGACAGAAATAAAGAAACAATTTGAGTTGTACTGTTTTACCTTTTCAAATGTTTTGTCAAAGTAAGTGAAGGTAAGCTAAAGTGGGTATGTGGGAAAGTTTCCACTTTTATGGAAGTCATTAAAAAGAAAAGAAACAAAGCATTTTATAATCTGTTAAAAATTATGAGACTTGTTTAAAGTGTACTTTTAACAGAACAATTTCAGACTCAAGGGGAGATTCCTATTACAGGCTACAAAACTTCTCCTTACACAAGTTTGTTGATAAGGGTTACCTCCTGTCCCTCTCTGTGCAGGACAGACCATATTTGCTCAGTTGTGTCCTGTAAAAAAATAAATAAATAAAATAAAAATGGCAAATGTCCAGAGATTTCAAGAGGAAAAAAATATTCCCTACATTTAATTTAATAGCTTCATAAACAAATATTTTGTATCTGAAACACCTAAATATTATACGAGACAGCATAATCAAGTCAAATACTACAAAAGTACATTTTTATTTTGGCAAAAAAATGAAGATCTGTCTTTTGTACTAGTTGTAGGTTTGATTTGTCTTGCAAATGCTCATGTTGTGACAAACAATGTCCTACTTTGGACATTTAAAAGGGTGGCAACCCTATTGTTGGTACATCTGGTTTTATTCCACTTACCATTGTTGAATTGCTGCATTCACATGACTGTTCATTCTAACTCCTTACTTTATGACAGCAGGGGTTATTTTGGATTTATCAACAATGGCTTGACTAATGTTAATTATTCTTTTTATATCATGTTTAACTGCACCCCATATATCAATACAGTGTAGTCCACACAGCTCCTACCCCTACAGTTTTTTCTTCTTGTCTGTGTATATGGTGGATTATTATGCTGAGTCTGCCAGAGATTATTTAATATATTTAAACAAGAAACCTAACTTTTTACCTGCACTCTATTATATGTCTGCTGAGGCTTCTACCCAGTACGGTTTATAGCACCCATTTCAGTTTCTTCTTCAAGGGTCAGAATATATTCATATTTACAACAATCTCTCTCTCTCTCTCTATGGCAGTTTGAGGGAGTTAGTAGTGAAACGTGTTCTACTTTTTCCCCAAATCCCCATTTACAAATGCTTCCTTTTGATTATACTATACAGCTTATGAGAGATTTAAATAAAGTGGGCACAACTTGTTTCATAACCAAGACAGAGTTGTGCTTCTCTCACTAGGTCTAATATGCCCAAACCATCAGCAATTCCTTGTGTAATGTACTCCTGAAAATATTCATTTACCAGCTTACTTAAAACCCTAGATTATTCCATATCTTTCTTTTACAACATCAATGTGGCAGGCTCTCCATTTGTTTACTTATGGTGAAGAATACCAAAAAAAAAAAAAATAGGTGTGATGGAGAAGAAAGATAACTGGGAACATATTATGTAATGAGTTGGCAGACTAAATATTCCATTCAGACTGTTCTCTGTCAGAGATACTAGGTGTACAAAGTGGTATAACTGAGGAAATAATTTTTTTAGCTATAACAAGAATCTGAATTGCCTAGACATAGTAAGGCCTTGCTGAGTCTAATTATGCTGGTTGCCAAAAAAGCAATTACTGGAAAATGGAAATCAAAGTCTAAACCAACTGTACTAGAAGTAGTGAATATAGTAAGAGAGATAAAACAACTGGAATTGGGATCTTTAGAAAAGGATAGGGGCAGATTGCGTAGAGAAAAATGCATGTATTGTTCCCACAATTCCCAGAGGAGGAATGGGAATTGTGGGAACAATACATGCAGATAAAGAATGAGGTTTAAAAGAAGGTTTGTGATGTATAACGTTGGCAACTAAAATTATCTCAATATGGTTTGTTTCATTTGTATAAATGTATGATTGTCTATGTCATATGTGATAATTTAATAAAGATGTTTCTAGTTTAAAAAAGTATCAAAAAATATTAACCAACTTCTACATTTTTTGATAAGGAATTGAAAACTCTGGATATACTTTAAGTCCTAATACATTCTGATATGGAATCCTAAACTTTTGAAACTGAAAGGTATAGAAAAAAGTACATACATGTTATTCAGCTGTAAAGACTACAATTTATGAAACTCACATATTTTCATACTTATTTAACATTAAAGAAAATAATTCATTTGTAAATTGCTCATTGCCTGATGCTTAGATTTTTAAAGATATATCAAGTGGTTTCTTCTGGTGACAGCATTATATCTCGTATAATTAAATAGGATTATGGTGCAGATGATGCTTCACTTCATGTGTAACTGCGGCTTTTATAAAAAGACAAGTGTGGTTATGCACAGTCTTTTTCCTGATAATAATAAATTTAAGCTGCCAATAATGGACTTATATCGACCACTAAATGATGCAAGATTGTAACCATAACAGCCCTGTGTTGTTCTACTGTTAAGCTGCTAGGTGCTAGTCTTTTAAATCAGGCACTCCTGGTGCCATGCAAGCAACAGACAACGAACTTGTATCATCTATTAAATACTGCAGGATTGCAGCCACAACAGCCCCATGTTGTCCTACTATCAAACTGTTAGGCAGAGCTCTCATTTTGAAAGCACTGCAAATCAATTGTACATAATAGCTTTTTAAGAAACAGACAGCAGCACTGGTGCTTTCACAGGAAGCTTGGCTACATTTACAAATTGGAAGTTAATCATTCCAGCGTTCCTTGACATCTTAATTTCAGCCATTCATACTCCTATTTCTCCACTAATACTAGTTTATGCCATTGCAAAGAAATGTTCTTACAAAAGTACCTCCTTTACTGCACCTTCGAGTTTGATGGTGTACATGCAATTTGTTAATGCCAGTGGCCACTTTTGCCTACATTGTTCCTCCACCCCACCCCCAATTCCACAGGCATATCCCATTAATCAAATTAATACATTGGTATCCCTATCTACAAAACCACTACAGCCAATTCCTATTAAAAAACATACTGCCACCACATAGCAAGCCATTCTTAGCAAGCAAATCGAAACAAAACAACTTCATTTTAACTACCCTGCAGCTCAGACACCTAGCTTACCTGCAACTACTCTCATCAATCCCAAATGCCACACATACCAATCTCCCTCAGCATCGATAAATGCTAACTTCTACAACACTGTGAAATACCTATATATTTCACACTACTCCCTCCCTTTATCACTTACACAACTGGATTTCACAAAACTGAGTTAAACATTACTGCAGCTTAAACATGCATTTGCCCATCTGCTGACCCTATGATCATAGGAGGTTACTATGCTAATGGTCCTAGAGCTTTTTTCAGCCTAGCCAATCATGCCCTAATTTTCCCAATTATCAAGGCCCGTGGGCTAGAACAGTTCTGGTATATGCCCATGACTCAGGGCATCTACAAACTGCCCCATCCATAAAGGCAAAAGGCGACAAGCCAGAGGTCATAACAGGTTACTCAATACAGCATTTTCCACTTAATCTCACCCTTTCATTAGCAACCTATTCCACCATATTGTGCATCTCAACGACTTATACTTACAATTTCATAATTAACTGGTACACAAACCTCATGTATCAACCAGCCTAACCACATCAACATGCTTTGCCACACTACAATCTGCATCCAATCCGTATAATCTTCCAAATCGATCTCCCCATTGCTGTCATGGTTCATGGAAAACTCAAACACAACAGCACACTATTTACCTCCTTTATCTTCATCCTTAATATACACCCCCCTTCTAACACCACCAGACAAAGTAAATGGCACCACTGCAACTAAACCTTTCCTTTCTATGTCCTGTGCTCTGTCAAATTGAGCCCTCCCCCAATCCACAGCAGAACAACAGCTAGTCCTACCCTAACAAAAAGAGAGAGACGTACATTCACAAGTAACTAGAAAACAAGTATTTTATTCCACAAAACCTCAGTATGAAGCATTTTTCATTAAGCTAGATAGCAAAACTTCTTCAGATACAAAAACCTTGCTTAACTAATGTTTAAATATACATCATGTGACCACTTTGGTCATTAAAACACATTCATTATTCATTAGCAAGTCATTGAATTTAAATATACAGTACATTGTTGTAAAAAACAAGAGACTTATAAAGTCAGAAACTAGAACCAAAACTAAAAAAGTCAGAAACTTAAAAAGTGCTTGAAATTACAAGCAAAATATCTTTTTCTTTTTCATTTGTTTTTTAGATTTATTTGATATTTAAATTCATACTAGAAAGTATATATATATGTGTAAAAAGGAAGTGTATTTAAAAAATGTGTTTGTGTATATATATATATATATATATATATATATATATATATATATATATATATATATATATATATATATATATATAAGCTTTTATCTCATTAAGACTTTCAATTTTAAAATGCTTGTGATAGAGCAGAACTCATTCAAGCCTGGGTACTGACAGGCATTTAGTTTAAGTTGCCATAACAGTTCTGCTCTTTAAAGTAATAAGGGCACTGGTCCACCTCTTATATCTGTCTGGAACTGAATGACTGACTTTAAACTTGAATTTGTGATCTGGAAAATCACTGCAATATTTGGCTAGTGCATTGTCAAGTTTTTTCTTTCCAATATTGTAAATATGCTCGTACACCCTCTCTTTAAACTTACGGACGGTTTTGCCGACATAAAATGCTGGACACAATTGGCATGATGCTAAATAGACTATAGATTAGAGTTACAGTTAAACCTTTGGTGTAACCAATAGGTCTTGCCTCTCACATTAAATCTACATCCTGTTTCAATGAATTTACATTGATTACAGGCTTCGCACCTCAGCATTCCTGGGTTTCTAGTAGGAATTGGTCTAATTGATTCAACAGACATAGATTCAACCAGGAAATGCATTTAGAAAGCCATGCAGTGATGAACTACAGTGGAAACCAATAACATAACAGCGTGTGTACATTAAATACGAAGAATAATAGTACAAATTAACAAACAACAAGAAGATGCAGGCACTAGTGTTCAAGGGAGGCAGGAAAATATCAAGAACATTTTCACAACCCCTGAGGCCAGAAATCCTATAGGAAGCAGCAGCACTACCAGAAAACATACAACACTCGGAAAACCAACAAAAGGAAGGGGTAACAAACCAGGCCAAAGAAGGGGTAAGTCAAAATGTCTGTTCAGTTGTTACCAATGCTTCAGGGGACTTCAAAATCTTTAACTACACAGATTTTGAAGTAGACAATTTACTTGCTGATGTCTTTGCAAAAGGCTTAACATTTGTTCCAGCCTATGCTACAAACCTTTCAAAGTTATTGTTGGATTTTAAACTGTATCTACGTAAACTGAACTTACATCTATTATTTGGTAACACTGAACATCAAGAAAGGAAAGAACTGTATGTAACCAGCACATATAACCCAACAGTCCACCCAACACTAATGTTATTCGAACGCCTACATGAACTGGACTTCAGAGCAAAATTTAGTACAACGAAACAGACAAGTAAAGATAACTTGTCTAAAGAAGAAAGGGAAGCCCTTCATAATCTAAAAACTCTACCAGTTTGTATAATGAAGCCTGATAAAGGCAGAGGAATAGTGTTAATGAACTTAACTGATTATACAGAAAAGATGCATAGAATCTTGAACAGTGATGTGTATAGTAAAGTGAGTTTTAATGAAGTCAATACAGCACCTAGTCGTATTAGGTCACACATTAATGACCTATTCATTGAAGCCTTAATTGATATCAACACATACAACTACATGTCGATGCCATACCCAAGAATACCGATTTTATCTGGCATACCAAAAATCCACAAAGGCTTAATAGATCCACCTTTGAGGGCCCTAGTGGATGCAAGGCAATCAATTACATACCCTTGTGCAAAAGTTATTAACTCAATACTAAAAAGATACGTAGAACAGGAACCACAAATATGCAAAGACTCATGGTCCTTTCTATCAAACATGAACAATTTAAGTTTTAGGGGTGACTGTAATTCCCTTACAATTGATGTGTGCAACCTATACACATCAATCCCCCATGATACAGGAATAGCGTGTGTACTTGAAATAATGAGAGCTAGAAAAGCACCAGAATCAGAAATCAAACTGATAGAAGAACTGCTGGAAATAGTCTTATCACACAACTTCATCACATTTGATAATGAATACTACCTACAAAAATCAGGGGGTAGCAATGGGCTCACCATGTGGGGTGAGTTTTGTCAACATGGTGATGGCCCATTGGGAACATAAGTACATTTTGGACAATACTAGTGTCAACTCACTGTTGACTTTTTACACACGCTTTCTGGATGACATTTGTATGTTGATCAAAGAGATAGAAACACAGTCATAAACTTAGTTAACTATTTTAATAGTACAACACCATTCCTTAAATTTACCAGCATGTTCCAGGAGACTACTATATCCTACCTGGACACTGAGTTAACAAAAGACCTACACAAGCAGAGATATAGGGCCCGGACATACAGGAAAAGCACATATTCAAACTCTTTCCTGCATTACACCAGTTCACATCCTCAACACCAAAAGAAATCAGTTGTGAAAGGACAACTAGTCCAGGCAGCAAGGATGGTGACTGATGATTCTCATTTTGAAGAGGAGTGTGAGACCCTTAGGTCTATGTTCACACATAGGGGGTACCCAACAAGATTACTCTCAACTGATCCTAGAAGTCTGTAATAAAAGGAAACAGGGCATTTATAAAGCAATTTTAGATGGCACTGGATCTAGTGAGGTAGGAACAGACAGTTTTTCAGAGTACCTGAGGAATACCCACCCAGTAAGTAACATAAGTCTAACTAGACATGTCACAACATATACCCTGAGCTTTACTACAACATTTTGTCATCACTCAGGTGAATTAATAAGCATTATTAAGAAAAACTGGGTGTTATTTAACAGCTTAACAAGATATAGGAAGTAAACTAGGTGACCACCCTGTGGTGAATTTCAAGAAAGGTAAGAACCTTAAAAACATTATTGAATCATTTAGACCAATTCCTACTAGAAACCCAGGGATGCTGAGATGCAAAGCATGTAATCAATGTAAATTCATTGAAACAGGATGTAGATTTAATGTGAGAGACAAGACCTATTGGTTACACCAAAGGTTTAACTGTGACTCTAAATCTATAGTCTATTTAGCATCATGCCACTTGTGTCCAGCATTTTATGTCGGCAAAACCGACTGTAAGTTTAAAGAGAGGGTTTACGAACATATTTACAATATAGGAAAGAAAAAAACTTGACAATGCACTAGCCAAACATTGCAGTGACTTTCCAGCTCGCAAATTCAAGTTTAAAGTCATTCAGTTCCAGACAGATATAAGAGGTGGGCCAGTACCCTTATTACTTCAAAGAGCAGAACTGTTATGGCAACTTAAACTAAATGCCTGTCAGTACCCAGGCTTGAATGAGATCTGCTCTATAACAAGCATTTTAAAACTGAAAGCCCTAATGAGATAAAAGCTCATATATATATATATATATATATATATATATATATATATATATATATACATATATATATTAAATACACTTCATTTTCACACACACACACACACACACACACACATATATATATATATATATATATATATATATATATATATATATATATATATATATATATACCATCTAGTATGAATTTGAATATCAAAAAAAAATCTAAAAAAAAACAAATGAAAGAGAAAAAGATCTTTTGTTGGGAATGTCAAGCACTTTTTAAGTTTCTGACTTTTTTTAGTTTTGGTTCTGGTTTCTGACTTTATAAGTCTCTTTGTTTTTTAAAACAATGTACTGTATGTTTAAATTCAATGACTTGCTAATGAATAATGACTGTGTTTTAATGACCTAAGTAGTCACATGATGTATATTTAAACATTAGTTAAGCAAGGTTTTTTTTTATCTGAAGAAGGTTTGCTATCTAGCTTAATGAAAAGCTCTTCATACTGACATTTTGTGAAATAAAAGACTTGTTTTCTAGTTACTTGTGAACATACGGCTCTCTTTTCTTTGTTTTTACAATCGTTTGTTTGTTTATATAGTTTTACTTAGTCCTACCCTGTCAGGTCGGGCCCCCCAACCCCACAGCAAGGCTACACCCTGACCTGCCCTTTGTGCCCTGTTGGGTTAGACCTCCCCCCAACCCACAGCACAACTACACCCTGTCTTGTTCTGTCCCTTCACATTGAGCATCCCAGCCAGTCAGTCCCCAATCATACCTTGTGCAGTGTTACCCCATATATTTCACTGCTCTACCGGTGCCTGTTACTTTCATTCACCCTTGTGTGACCACTGCAGTCAATTCCATTAGCAGCTGTCCTGCCTGCTGTTAGTTTACCTACATATGTATTTGGATTCTCTATTTTATATAACTTAGTCTCACAAAAATGGTGGCCATGGCGTCTATCAAGATAAAACTGGCATGACAATTATGCTATTGAGGTACTTTGGCATAATTGTCTCTGAACTGTGCCTAAAATGCCATGTCTTATAAGCCCTAGTCCACACTAAAGGGCCTGTTCCAGCTCAGTCCTGGAGGTCATCTTGGGTATGAATGTATGTAATGCCTGGCCACACTACTGTCATGTCACATTGTGTTACTGACCATCTGCATCTCACCACTGTTAATGAGCATTGCACTACATTGTCGCCCACTGATGTTCATCATGTGTTGTCTTCTACAGACAGCTGTGCACACCTAGCCACCATTTTTCTCCTGGATTAGGCATAGAGGGTTGACATGGCTTCAGCAGGCACAGACTCTAGCAGGACTCCTGCCTAATGCACCAAGGAGTGTAAAATCTGTTTTCATTTGCTGCACAGAGACCATCAGGAGTCCCTGCTGGGAGGGACTGTGATGGTCCCCTTCTTGACGCAGATGCCTAGCACTAGCTTGTTAAGCCACTGAGTGATGCCACTGGCAACATTTGTTTTGGCAAGAGTGCAAGCATAAACTTGAGGAGAAGCTACCCAAAACTCCAATGAGGTTAGGGAGTGACAGCAACTATGTTATCTTAAATTATTTATTGACATTTAATTACTGAGAAAGTCTGACTGGGTTAGATGTCATTTTCAGCAGATGCCCAGGCAGAAAAGCTCCAAAGTATTACAAAAACATTTTAAGAACAATAATTTTTACAATCTTCAAACATAATACAAAAACATCTGCAGTTTAAATAATACAAAATTAGACATAATGTGAAAAATAGAAGTTATGTTCTTACCATAACGTTCCATGTTAGTTGCCTTCTTCTTTCTTTCTTCTGGGGGGTTCTCGGCACCTCGACCTCGGCCCACTCGCTCTAAACGAGAGTTGGTTCCACCGGCTTCGAGGCTGCCTATATCCCACAATGCTCCCACAATGCTACCTCAGATTTACCTTGTGAGCTAGGCCCAGCTAATAGCCACAATCCAGTAAAAAAAAAAAAAAATGGAAAAGGGAAAAGGGAAACAAAGGGAAGAAGAAAGGGTGTGACCCTATACATCTCTAAATATATATGCACAGCAGAGCATACCTGGCTATCGCGTGGTGGAAAGAGGAAAGAGAGGTCAAGCTCTCCTTCTCCTGTCCAGGGGGCCAGGGGAAGGGGATAGGGGGATTCAAGAAGAGAGAACAAAGTGAACAAGATGGCATGTTGGAACGTGAACACTATGCTGTTGGTGTTCTATCTTCATTCTATGGACTGGGCCTTCCCCACTTGCTTTTCCTAGCCGACACCTGTCAGCTTGAGAAGACGAAACAGTGGAACGGAGTTGACTCTATGCTACTAATGAACCAATCCTATCTCTATGCCTAGAAGCCAAATCCAAAGGCCAAGTAGCAGCTGCAGTGAATGGTAGCCAACTGTGCCGCCAGTGTTGGAAGGCTAGTCAATAGGCAGTCTGTCTTGTGGGCTGGGGCTTTAGGCAAAGCTCTGTGGAATTTGCTTAGGTTTTCATAATGGAAGATGTCAGATTTCAGCAGCCATCTAAATAATGATACCTTTGCCATCTAGAGTCCCAGCTGCTTGAAAACTGAAAGTCCCTTCTTGCCTCTTGCAGGAGAGACAAACTTGTTTGGTTTAACATCCAAAACTTAATAACTATCCAAATGAACATGGCCACTGATAGCATTTTCTATTAGCCAATGCAATTATTGTGGAAAAAAATGCTTTGATTTAAATTGATTGAGGGAGATTTAGGTCTTTAGATTAGGTTAGACAGTTAGGTTGGTTAAAAAGGATGGGTTAAGTCGTGAAGATACCCTGTCCTTCTGAACATATAATAGTCTTGGGTATTCTGCAGAAAGTAAAAGTTCTGAACTCTTCTTAGCTAAAGTACAGCTACCAGAAAGAGAGAGCGCAGAACTAAGAACTAAAGGGAACAAAGAACTAGAAAGAGGAAGGGGGAAGAGAACTAGAGGAGGGAATAGAGGGTAGGTCCCAAGGAGAAGTCTGAGGAAAAAGCATGTGAGAAAAACTCCCTTTCAAAATTTCAAAAGCAATTTAGAAAGCTTACATGAAAGTTAGAAATAATTCTGGAAAGAAGTTTAAGAGTAGAAGGAGATGAACCTGAGTGGAAGAGTTCAGCTAGAAAATCAAGGACCATTTGGAAGAGTTCAGCTAGGTGGCGACCATTTGGATGGAAGCAGTGAAAGGATCTATGTTCCTTCCTTGCCCAATAAATCTTCGAACGCTAGGAAGCTTTCAAATAAATAAATAAATCTGGGAAGATATATGGGGAGCTAGCAAAATATCCTAGAGGTTTGAAGAGGTTGAGGAAGCCTGGAGAAGGAAGGAGGAAGTGAGAAGCAAGGGCGATGGTTCAGAGATCATGATGGCATGAAACGGGAGGAAAAAGATGATCAACCCAGTCTGGAAGCCAAAACATGATGTAAGGGGGCCCAATGAAAAATGAGGGCCAAAAGGGGAACCAAAGGCAACGAGGCTCTGAAGTAAGGAGCAATTCTGATCACTTGAGGCCTTACTTGAGGAAGGGGTTTCTGTTGGACTTGAGACAAAGTCCCGGGGAGGCCAAATACAGACTAGGCTCACTGGGCTGGGGACTAGGAGGAGCCCTCACTTGCTAATCTCTTGCTGAAAAGGGGTGAAATGGCCAGTGCACCACTTGAACAAGGAGTAGCAAAAATTTCTCTCACAACAGAGGTCTTTCAGAGACCACTTTCGTCTCACGATAGGGTCTTCTATAGCTCACACTCTACATCCTTGTTGAGCTCTGCGGGGATTGTCCGCTGCATTTGAGAAGACTTCCGGGATGTGCCCCTATTGGAAACCGCTGAACTACTTCTCGACATTGGTTCCTACTTTGTTGCTTTGGATTAGGGGTGTGACCTGGTTCCGCCTTGTTTGTTGTCTATACTCACACTACAGACATATTGTCAAGGAAGGATTGCTATCGCCAAAACACTCAGCTGATCTCTAGGGCATCCAACGCTTATTTGCCCACTGCTCTCATCTCTATGACATGTATGCACAGTTTACTGATAATGCCCCCACCACCCCCAAGGGGGTCAGAGGAAGAAGAGTAATGGAGGACAACTGGAGGGTCTTCCAAGTTCTATCAGAGGAGTATGGGGAGGGGAAGGGAACAAAGGGTCTTCCTAAGAAGAATTAGTGGCGGAATCCCACTACAGAAGATGATTTGAATACGCTTAGCAGTGACATAGGTCCAATCGAAGGATATCCATGGAATTATGCTTTAATGGAGAAGAGCATCCCTGTGCTGGATTCTATTGTAGAATCTGAAACTAAACAGGCTTTGCATCTGATTGCTTATAGCTGAGAGGCGAGATCTTGGTTTGTTAACCTGGTGTTTGGATTATAATTAGACAACTTGAACAAAGCGACTGTGTTGTGTATTTTATTGCCATGATGATCTGTTGAAGGTAGACGAGACGAACTTGACTGTGCCTAGAGATGCTTAATTGATTGTATTAGGCACTCTCCATAAATCGGAGCCTGGAACTTTTCATTAGAAGATAATGAAAAAACCTGGAATCCTGCGAAAGGTGTAGCCCAGTGGCCCAGAGAAGAAGATGCTTGGTGGGAGATGTGACTGCTGTGTCCAGCAAATATGGAAACACCTGAATGGTGGAACAAGGGCAGGGTGTGAGAAGCTACCACTGCCATTCTGAGCCAAACACCCGGGGGTCTTGAGACCAAAGGCAGGGATCTGAATTGAAAATGACTATTTCCCGAACTGAAGTAGAGAGGATCCAGTTTCAGCCCCGCCAGAGAGGGAGTGATAGTAACCAGTCCTTGGACATCCCTGA
Source organism: Protopterus annectens (assembly GCF_019279795.1). Lineage (NCBI taxonomy): Eukaryota > Metazoa > Chordata > Ceratodontiformes > Protopteridae > Protopterus > Protopterus annectens. The sequence continues at coordinate 1,302,439,062 of NC_056743.1, read as the reverse complement.
TCTTGTTCGAAAGACGAGCATTCCACTGATCTGGGATGGGAACTGGGTGAACCAACCTTTTGAAGTTTTCTTTGACTTTGGAAACCTGAATATGATGGCTGAAAATTGGTTTCCTGCTGGAACTTTCTTTGGAACTTTGAAATTACCTGATTCCGATCCTTGAAATTCTGAAGGAACTGGATGAATTGGATTCTTGACAGCTTGGGATTTTAGGAGGATTGGAATCCTTTGAGAGCAGGGAATGGATGGAAGGGATTTTTTGATTGGTTTGGAATGTCTAGGAGTAGGGATAGCCAGGCTTCTGGGTGATGGTCTGTACCTTCCCCACTTGCCTGCGAAGGTGGACAGTCGGCAGTATCTCAACATCTTCCTCACTGCCTCCGTCTCCAGGACAGTCGGCAATTGCCTCTGCCTGCTGAAAGGGCTTATCGGCCTCTTTGTTCTCAATTACCCTTGTTCTCCCTCCTTTGTTGCCTCTGGGAGACGCCTACCATTATTGTTCCTCTTCAAGGGCCTTGGCTCCGTGTTTAGAAGGAAGGCAAATTCCTCTTTTCTGGCCTTTAGAGGTTTTTTTCCAGACCTAGGAAAAAGGGACTTTAAGTAGAAGGAGTAGAAAAAAAGTCTCACGGCAGAGAGAGGTTTTTGCCATCCGCCTAAGACCTAGTCAAGGTTTCACTTGAGGGGGCCGCATGGAGGTTCCAAATCAAGGGAATTAGTGAAGGACGCTTTCAGGCATGCCAGTAAAGTGCAGGCACGATCCAGGCATGCCGCACTCAGGCAGATCCTGTCCAGCTGGAGGTCGGTTCGCCCATCAAATGCATAGTAGAGGGTGGTCAGCGATGAGTTCACTATCATAATTCAGGGTGTCTGCATGCGTTCATTTTGAACCTGAAAATTCAGCTTCCAAGTCTGAACAGGCATCTAGATCGGCTTCTTTCCGCTTTGGTCTGGGCACGGGTGAAACGTATAGGTAGTTCAGCTTAACGTGATTAACAAGGTCGCTGACCAAAGACCTCCGCCTTTCTTTACCTGGGCATAACAGGCACTGTCACTGACACAGATTCCTTGGCAAATTGGGCAGCAGCCACCATAGGGGATCCAAAGAAAGCTCCTGGGTTAGCATCCACAGAGGGGATGGTGCTGTTATAAGTTTTGTCTCGAAGGGTTGCTATAAAGCTGGGAGGTCCCAGGGGTAGGATTCCAGAGAGTCAGGATGAGGAGATCAAGGGGGGGCCACCAGGAGCTCGGAAATCCTCAAGGGGGACATCTCAAGAATGTCCAGGCAGTTTCCGGAAGCTCAAGGAATGACCAATTGGCTCTCGAGGGTCAGGGGCTGGCCAATTTCCCCTCTGAGACATCTTCTCTAGAGGCGAGGCTTAAACTTAGATCTCAGAAGGGGGAGGGGACCTGAAAGGCTAAGGTGAGGTGTGTCGAGGTGACAGACTCAGGTCTTGAGATGTGCTTCCCTTCTTACACTCCGGGAGGCCTGGGGGCTCCCTGATGAGTCCCCAGGGGATTCTTGAGGGGGATCCTCTGAGCAGGGGGTGGAGAGGAGCTGGCTCTCAACACTCCGCTCTGCCCAACTGAGTCGGGCATAACCAGAGGACTGTGGAGTCGAACAGCGAGAGACACTGTGGACCCGAACAAGGTTCCAACTCACCCAGCGAGAGCTCGAATCTAACCCTGAGAACCTCTGCAGAGCCAGAGGGCCCCGGAGAGAAGCTGAGAACCTCCTCGCACTCCCAGCCTTCCTCTCGAGCGAGAGGGTCGGAGGAGCTCTCACTAGCGCCGGGCACCACCCCTCTGAGCGTCGACAAAGGTCCGAGGCCACTCACCCCTCCAGAAGTTGGCAGGGAAGTCCGCACAAAGGGCTCTGCAAAAGCGCTAATCGATCCGGTTCGAGGCGGAGCGACATGACCTGGAGGGGGAGGCTCTGACAGTTCCTCTGAAGTATTTGGAGGAGTGCTCAGACTTTAAAAGTCGGGCCTACTACTCCTCTGGCAGGCCTCGTGCACCCAGCTCACATGAGACTCCCTCTGGAGTGGTGCAGATCCTCGCCCTTTAAAAAGTCGAGACCCGGAGCCCTCCTGGGTCAGCGCATCCGGGCTCACCGATGACTCCGGGCAGTCTGCTCCGGCTGAGCTGGAGGACAGCACTGAGACGCCTGAGATGGTCTTTCGAGCCTCGGGCGGGATGGTGACTCTAATTCTCAGTATGTCGGCCTCATAACGTCTGATCGTGGGCACCCAGGAATCTTTCCAATGCCACTCCCGGCGAGCCGTAGTGGCCACAGACACTGTAGTCAAGGGAAGATACAGGGTCTTAGTAGCCGGCGTAGACCGAGGCTCTGGACTAGGGTGAGAACAAGCTGGCTTCAGGAAACCCTAAGCTTTATGGAAGGTTTTCAGAGGTAGCAGATAGTGAACCTTCTGTTTAAGCAACCCACAAGTGCATGATGTATCAAAGTCTCCCACAGATTACACAAAAGCAAAACTACGAATCGGTGAACATTTAGTCCAACAGGTGTCACACACAACTTAGTTACACACATCACCACTTGAAGAAATCAGAGAGGAAACTGTGACAGCACGACAAAAAAGGACACAGATTACAGAAAAGAAAAATCTAAAAACATTACTTTAAAAAAAACAAAAGAAAATAATAACAAAACACACAAGGATAAAAGTGGGAAAAAAAAACAAATTAAAACACCTAAACAAAAAAGGAAACACAAATAAAGCCAAGCATAAAACTCCTAGAGGCACATACACACATAAGTTGGGAAAAAAGGCAGCTACGGCCTAAGGAAAGGGATAATTAGTTCTAAAAAAAAGTTTAAGGGGGAGTGACTAAGAACATTTAAATCCACTACACCAAAGTAGAAAAACCCACAGTATTGGTTAAGAATACAAACAACTTATATGACAATGATTTGTTTTTGGAGAGTTTTTTATGCAATTTTGTATATACAGGTCGAATTTAGGATTATCATCCACTATCATCAGCTTTACAGAGCCAAACATTTGCTCACCAACTCAATTAAAACTACACTTACCAATACTTATCTCCTCCCCTCACTATTTTATGGTGCTCCCAGCTAATCAAAACCTGAATAATGCTATAATAAAGTGGCTACATTTGCAGGAAATGACCCTTTCAGAACCTACCACTGTATAGCACTAAAAGCCTAAATTAGTTAGAACTACCCAAATCAATTAACATATACACAGCTTCTTACCACCTACAAAACTATCCAGCGTCCAGCTGCTTATCCAGCACTAAATAACATTCTAGACAACTATGTTCTTAATTGGTCATTACAATCCAATGACCAAAAATTCCTCTCTGTCCACAAACTTATCAAATCTGCTGGGTATGGTCTGCACTTAAATCATATTGCTAATGCCTAGAACTCCTTACCTGTATCCATCAGGTCAATACCCTCCCTTCAATCCTTTAAAACCATTATGAAATACCTCCTAGCAAAATCTGGCATTGTTCTTGCTCAACCCCAAGATAACATACATCTCTAAATACGAACACGTACCTATCCATACCTTACACCTCTTTAATATTCCTTGTTCACTCACTTCCTTACTTCACTCAAGTTCTCTCCCCCTGTTATTGGACTGGCACTGTGCACTAGGCCCAGCACCTGAAGCGGTAATTGCCTTCTGATATCATTCTCTCCCCTGTTCTTGGACTGGCACTGTGCACTGGGCCCAGCACCTGAAGCGGTAATTGCCTTCTGATACTGTTCTCTCCCCTGTTCTTGGACTGGCACTGTACATTAGGCCCAGCACCTGAAGCTGTAATTGTCTTCTGATATCATGAATAAGTTGTGCTCATTATGGTTTGTTTTATGTTTCCCAGCAGAATGGCAGACTGACGAAAATACAGTCGCTTGGCAAACGTGAGGAGACCAGCTCTCCAGACAATGGGGTATGTGTAATGTATCAGTGGCAGCAATGCAGTATTTCAATAAATTACACATCATATAAGTAAACTGTTAATATTTGTATTTCTTTTTCGTTTTCATTACATTTTTTTTCTCTTTTTCCTTGTTACTTTGTGTTTCTCTATTTTCTTTTTCTGTAGGATTAGCCCTAGTGCAGGTAGAGATGAGAAGAAAGCCATCATGCTCTGTACCAGGCAACAAACCTACCACTGGGTCTCCAGTACTCAGACCTGTCTTTCTACACGACAATGAGGGCAACCTAAAGGGTTCACTGGTGAAGGCTTCTCATCTGAGATTAGTGAAGAGGGCCCTTCTATGCAACCAGCAGGAAGTGCAGTGGCTGGTGAGGACCAAAGTGGATTGAAGGCTGGATGCCTGCACTGGCACCCTGATGTGCTGCCACATGTAGCTCACAGTTATGCAGCCAGCAGGTCAAATAATCCAGACACCAGAGATGGAGCTTGTTCAATTTATCATCCAAGGAAGTGACCGACTCTGAGTAAGTTCCCTTCTGGATCAGTTTGTTTGGCCTTCCTCTTCATTCTCATCACCCAACACTGCATTCCTCATCTTTTTTTTCTGTCTACATCCCCTTTTATTGTCCAATCCTCCTCCTGTGTCTGTCTACGCCTTTCTCTGGTGTTGACTCTCTCCTATGTCACTTCCTCTAATGTCAGTCTTTGTCTCTGTTCTATGTTTGTCTGCCTGTGTCTGCTTCCTTCCATACACTCTCATTCCTACCCATATTTTCACTTGCTACCTTCCCCTCTACCCTTCTTCTTTGGGGAAAAAAACAACAGCAAAAAAAAAACACCTGTACTCACAAAAGGCATTCCCTTCTTCTCTTACACATAATTTGTCCTCTTCCTGTTGTCTTTCTGTGTGTTCCTCTGCTTGATTTTCCAAAAGTCTGCCTGTCCTAGCTCCCCATTTATGTAATAAAATGAGCTGATGCTTTGCTGTGGTGCCTTTGTATGGGTACTTTGATGCATTTGCAAACATGCATAGTGCTGGGCATAAATTCAGGATGTCACTTTCTCCTGGTCAAATGACTGTTTATAGTGTCCCCAGTCCAGTAATGCAGTTACTGTCATTATCATGTCTGTAAAAATTCATTATGTATCTCTGTCCCAGACATAACCACGCTATGCTGGCAATTATGAATGCCTAATCCCCACTGGGCTGCATCACTCTAACTTTGTTGCAGTATTTACTGTTGCACAGTCACCTTAAGTTATTTTTTTCTTTCCTCTGAATAACCCCCCCCCCAATATTTTTCCATTCCGATAATTCCTTTCTGGTTTACATCAAGAGAACGGGAGATACATTCTCTCAATTATTCAGAATGTTTATTCAAAAGAAAATGGGGTAGAACAAGCTTTTGGTTAAATCTAATTAAAAGTCTCTGTTTCCTAAACAAAGTGTTTAGTTATCTTTTTAATTAAAATCACGAAAGCCACGTTGACAGAGAGATTAACCAAGTCTTCTCCCTCAGAATACTTTTCTACACTGCCTTATGCAGTACCCCACCCCTATTCAGGCTCTGGGGTGGCGGGGAGTTGTCACAAGTATTTTGTTTCCCCTCACTTTCCCCAAATTTCAACATTTTATTTTATTTTATCAATCAGTGTACATCGTATTCCATAAGAACACTACCATAATAGAATTTCCTTCATTCCTTTACTTAGTACATTACTGCTATGATTCTCACACTCTTTTTAATTACATGCGTGCATCAGGATTGCTAAAAAGTCACTTTTCTGAAGCTGGGTTTGTGTCTGTAGTGTTATTCAACACGGTGCTAAGATATGACAGGCTGGTAACTGACTTTCTGCTCTCCCTCATACTCCTTTTCTGTTTAGACTGCTCTGACATTTCTTTAACTGGCACAAAGTATGTTAATCTTTTACAAAAAAAGAACTGGCTGACAGAAATTATGAGTCAAGTTGTGCTCAGGAACAATAACTGAAACAGAAGTTTTTTCAGCACCATGTTAGCCATAGTAAATTGTCAATTCAAGCAAAGATAAAACAAAACTTTTCTGTTCAGAAGCATGTTTCCCTGTAAATAGTAGCTGGTGGATCCAGACAGGGTTCAGTTAAGCCATAAATTACACTGCATGAGAGACTTGGCCTACACAGTGTCATAATGCAGACATCTGACAATGACCCCATACAATGTCATGATGCTGAGCTCAAAATGTCATGATGGCAGGCCATACACAAGTTCCACTTAGTGACTAGAGGTACTTCTTTTCTAGTAATGTTAGTTCTTCATGTTTTGGCTACACTAAACACATCATAATGTAAATACCTCCATTGTACTTACTAATATATTCTGCAGTAAAAACTATAGCCCTCTCAGCCTTCCATGTTTACTAATATGAATAAACTGCAGCATTGCAAATCTGACACCGTGTCTTACTTATTTATTTATTGACATTTGTTAACTGGGCTTGTGGCCCATTTTCAGTGGAGACCCGAGGAGAAAAGCTCCAGTAATACATTTTAAAACAAGCACAATTTTAAACAATATTGATATAATAGCAGTTATAGCAAAATGATTCACATGTTGGGATACATGCATAAAGTTAAAGTTGCATTAAAAAGAAGCTAAGTAACGATTTTACATTGATATAGTTCAATAGGTCAACAATTAACATTTTTTATTTGTATAAAATTGTGCAAATGCATAGTAGACACACTGGAGAGAAAGGTGTAATGAGGTACTAAGTATGGTCCTTTTGAGGGTACATAAAGGGAAGGAAGACTAGGTAGGGTCATGGCAAGGGCAGGTTCTGGAATTGAGAAAATAAGCTTTTAGTTCATTTTTAAAGTGTCTGTCAAGAGATGCACTTTTTCTGTAGATGAAGGGGACTCCAATAGTTAGCCCCTTTGCCTTTCTCAGGTATGGCTTACATCACGGTTTGCAAGAAAGTGTTGCTGTTGCTTTCCCCTTCCTCTTCTGACCAATAAAATACACTCTTTAGCCCATTATGTAATTACACCAGATGCATCCCAGTTTGGGAAAGGCAATTTTTATGTGCCATAGACAGCGCCTGCCTGTACTTCTGAGAAGTATACGCCCCAGGACAGAGCCCTGAGGCACACCGCTCTTTACTGGTCTGGATTCGGACATAGATCCCGCTACTCTTACTTTGTGAGATCTGCTGGAGAGCCAGTTTACGATCCATCTTGTGACGTAAGGGTTTATGCCCAGGTTGGTGAATTTATCAATAATACCCGAATGGGGAACGGTGTCAAATGCTTTAGCAAGGTCAAGGTAAGCGGTGTGTACCTCCTTTCCTTTATCTATAGCCTGAGTAACTGTCTCAAAGAAGTCCACCAGGTTCAGGAGGTATGATCTGCCCTTGACAAAGCCGAACTGTGTGGGGTCAAGTGTTTGGAGGTTCCCAATCTCTTCATTTATGAGTTCCATAATGATTCACTCCATTGCCTTACAGATCAGACTGGTCAGGCTTATTGGTCAGTAGTTCCCAGGGTCGGTTGTGGGCCCACCCTTGTGCAGCGGAACCACTGTTGCTGTGCGCCATTCTATGGGCACATATCCTGTCGACAGGCTGAGACTGAACAGGGTATTCAGATGCGGTGTTAATTCATTTTGGAGCTCGTGTATGACACAGCCCAGGACACCGTCTTGTCCCATGGAGGCAGTGTTTTTAGCTTTAGATAGTGCCTTATTAACCAACGTATCAGCAATAATTGGAGTTACACAATCCCCTGGAATAGTAATAGGCCCTGTAGGTGATGAGGGGGGGGGAGAAATTTGCACTGAACTTATCAGCCAAGATGTTGGCAATGTCAGTGGGGTCAGTGTATTTTGTTCCATTTTGTACTAGCTCAGAACAGACCTGAGCATTGCCATTTAGGTTTTTGACATAACCATAGAAGGCCTTATTTTTATCCTTGGCAACTTTCTTTTCGAAAATGGCTTTAGTTGACTTGATGAGGGCCCTCAATTTCTTACTAATGCTGATCAAGGATGATTTTTCTACTTGAGATTTGGCCTTTTTTTGTATAAGTCTCCTCCTTTTATTGTATAGTTTGCTTATGGCCGGGGTCCACCAGACTGGTTTCTTCTTGCTTGAGGAAGGAGTCTTGGTTTTATTTGGGATAGCACGGTCCATGCAATCCTGAAGATGTATATAAAGTGCCTTGGTGTAGGATTCTGCATCTTGGACATCATTATCCTTCTGCACGGGAATAGGGAAGCTTTCCACTTCTGACGCAAGTAGTTTGAAGTTTGCTTTGGAAAGGATTTTTACAATGGTTTCTTTGACTGGGGGAGGTGGAGGGGTGAGGACGTCCAGGGTTATCAGTTTGTGGTCTGATCTGACCAGAGAGGGCGTGATAACGGGTGTGGTACAATGGGTGCCCATATTTGTGATGACTAAATCCAATATGTTGTCCCCTCTAGTGGGAGAACATACCAGTTGTTCAAGGGCATTTGAATTTATAAATTCTATGAACCACTGGGCATAGGAGTTAGAACTTTGGTAGCTCACCCAGTCTATACCAGGGTAGTTGAAATCACCCCAAATTATGGTGTTGGGTAGGACCTTTATATTTTCCAATGCCTCAAGGAATGCTGAGTGAGCATCTTGGGACATGGTGGGTGATCTATAACAGGCTACGACTTGAAATGTGGTTTTGCCTGCTGATAGTTGCGCATGGATGATCTCTGGGGCATCATGCTGCGCCACTAACCTGGAGATGTGGGTATCCTTGATGAATATGGATACACCTCCGCCCTTTGTACTGCGATCCGGTAAATGAGGCCGGAAGGTATGATATGAATTGTAACCTGGTAGTGCTGGGGTGCTCTCTGGAGCCTTGAACCAGATTTCTGTCACTGCACAAACATCGATTTTCTCCATACTGAGGAGTGCCTCGAGTGCATGCATTTTGAGGTTGAGACTTCTGGAGTTGAGTAGCATTACCCTTAGTTTTTGGTTACCTGTGCTGGTTACAGTGGTTGGTTTGTCCTTTGAGCCTTGCCTAAAAAAGGCACTATGGGGATGGCAAGAGCCTTGGCCAGTATTCAAAAGCCTAGGGGTGACAAGTGCAAACCATCTCTGGCGAAACAGCAAGGCTTGTCTATCATGTCATCCCAGGCAGACAGACACTGGATCCCCTTAGAATGACACCAGAAGCTTAGCCAATTGTTGAAACTGATCATTTTGTCTTTGTATTGTGGTATCATTCTAGGTGAAGGTAGTATGCTACTCAAGGTCAGGGTCATACCAGCTTGGGCTACATGATCAGAGAGCTCCTCAATGTCTCTTTTCATGTAGTCCAGGGAGGTACGTCTTAGATCATTCACACCAACATGTACAATGACAGCGTCATACTTGTACTTGTTCTGGAGTGACCTAAGTGCCTGTGTTATGTGGCGGATCCTAGAACACGACAGGCAGCTGACAGTAACCTTCTCCTTGTTCAGCCTGGTGAGTGGAACATCTGTCTGCCTTACTATAGAGTCTCCTATTACCAGCGTGTTTGGTATTGTGTTTTGCCTTAGCGGCTGTCGTGAGGCACACTGCTGAGGTGAATTATGTGTTTTCTGGCTTGTGTTTGGAGGTGCAGGTTGCTTGCTTCTCTGCTTTGAAGGGCACTGTTTCTTTCTCAGATTGGTACCTAGTGCCTCCAAATATGTTTTTGTGTATTTATGTGTATGTTTTGCCGGTGCTTGTTTTGTAGATCCATGTATGACTGGTGGTGTGATGCTAGTGTGTCTCTTCTCCTCTTGACTGTCTGTTACAGTCATGGGTTGAGAGCACTTAGCCTCCAGTCTGGCTGTTTATTTGCATCTCTCACAAGTGTTTGTGTCTAGAGGTAAGAGGAGAGGGTTGTCTGTATACATGAGGCAGTTGTGACATTGCCTCAGGATGCCCAATTCCACCAGATGAACTGGAGAGTACACCTGAAGCTGACCTCTGGACATGCTTGGAAAAGTGAATTTCACTTGCCTTGCGGACAATCGAGGGTCTTATGCTGTATTATAATAGTGCTGTCTAGGAGATTTGGAAAATAATAGTGCTGTCTAGGAGATTTGGACAAGTGCTGATTTGGGTTATGCAAGTGCTGCAATAAGAGCAGTTGATCTGAAGCACTTGAGTTGAGGCTTGCCTAGTTCTAAGGGAAAATTTGCAGTGCAGACTTTGTGGAGCCAGGAATAGCATACCCCAGCTAACCGACACTGCTCTGTGCGCAAGACCGCGCAAAAAGGGAGTTGCAGGGTTTTAAGAGAGAGAGAGATCAAGGAGTTTGGAATTGACCCAAAATGGCCAGTAAAACCACAGTTTCTAGGCAGTAACCTCTCCTACAGGGACAGGCAGGCTGCTCAGTGTTAACCACTGCCACTGGTGAACACAGAGACTTCCCTTTAGCCCAAGTAAGCACTGGCCTCCAAGAAATTTACAAACAGTTCAGAACTGCAACTCTGTAACTGAACTTTTTTTTTAAATTATAGAAAGTGGGAAAATAGCAAGATTTTTTTTGTTTTTTTTGTTTTTGTTTAAGGATAGCAGACGACACACAAGTAGTAAATTAGTCAGAACAGTGCAATAAATGACCCCAACATGTGTGTGCTAGGTTAGAGGCAGGTAAAATGCAATTTTAAGAAAAAACAATTTTAAATTAAGTGCAACACAAAAAATGCAATAAACAGGCTCTAGGTATGTTCTAAATACTGTTTCTAACACATATATCAACTTTTGCAAGCAAGAAAATGCCGAAAAGTAGGCGGCAATGCAGTTTTTCTAAGAAATAAATCAGAAGAAAATACTTAAAATCTCAAAAGTGGCTCCTTTCTTCTCTCAGCGTTTTCTCCTCTTGGGAGGTGCTTCAGCAACAACTATCAAGCCTGGAAAGACGCCAAAACCACGCGTATGCAGGGTTTTAAGAGAGAGAGATCAAGGAGTTTGGAATTGACCCAAAATGGCCAATAAAACTACAGCTTCTAGGCAGTAGCCACTCCTACAGGGACAGGCAGGTTGCTCAGTGTTAACCACTGCCACTGGTGAACACAGAGACTTCCCTTTAGCCCAAGTAAGCACTGGCCTCCAAGAAACTTACAAACAGTTCAGAACAGCAACTCTGTAACTGAACTTTTTTTTTAAATTATAGAAAGTGGGAAAAAAAACAAAAACAAAAAAAAAACAACAAAATTTTGCTAAAGGATAGCAGAGACACACAAGTAGCAAACTAGTCAGAACAGTGCAATAAATGACCCCAACACGTGTGTGCTAGCTCAGAGGCAGGTAAAATGCAATTTTAAGAAAAAACGATTTTAAATTAAGTGCAACACAAAAATGCAATACACAGACTCTAGGTATGTTCTAAATACTGTTTCTAACACAGATATCAACTTTTGCAAGCAAGAAAATGCTGAAAAGTAGGCGGCAATGCAGTTTTTCTAAGAAATAAATCAGAAGAAAATACTTAAAATCTCAAAAGTGGCTCCTTTCCTCTCAGTGTTTTCTCCTCTTGGTAGGTGCTTCTCACAAACAAAAGAGTTTAAACCCTCTCTGCATCTCAATAACACTACCCTACATTATGAAATCCCTGCTCATTACAGTAATAGGAATAACATACCTCAACACTTCTACTCCCACACTGAAGCCTCATGTGTAGACACCATCACCTAATTAATTCCTGGAATAATCTACAAGAATCTTCAGAGGCTATGAGTATACCAATTAGTGTTACTACTGTTTAGAAGAAACTCACTTTTACTAGGAAAGATTATATTTTATAGGCTGAAATGGCAGAGTTAAGAAGTGCACTACTAAGAATATTTTTTCATACAAAACAGGGGGACACTACCAGATTTACAAGCTGGAGAAAAAGGAGTAATACACAGGCCATAAAATGTTTACAGCCTGAAGTTGGAGTAATTGGTGAAACAGCCGAACCAAAATATTTACTCACGGAGAAGGCTGAAAGCTGTAAAAGAGAAGTCGCAGACAAATATGTTCAAAGTCCAAGGAACAACTGCAATCAGACATGTCATAACCAGTACTTGACATAAGAAAATGACAGACTCTGACAAATGGGATAGCCAAGAGTTACAGAGCAAGGCTTCTCAAATCATGCTGCTAAGAGAAGCTGTACTGCAGCAGGAACTGCCTCTAAAAGCTCAGAAGTACACAGGAAACATTCTTATCAAGATCACTGAAAAAATATATATACATGGACCTTCTATCAGTTAATCAGATACTTACTGATGTGTACAAAAAGATCTTATTTTAAGTAAATAACCCATGACATACCTAGAATGGAGTTTAGGTCAGTTTTAAAATGATCACTCTTAACATAAAGCATGCTGCTTCATAGGACACATATAGCATATATTTTATGACTAAAGGAAGTGGGAATTGTCATATATATGAGGCATATTGCTTTAAATGCTAAAAAGCCAACTGCAGACATGGCTTTGTTACGTTTCATTGAGAGCTGAAGTCAGCATATCACACCTCATCTAAAGACCTCCAGAGAAGAAGTAGAAGGTAAAAGCTTTTGCAGGTGAGTCATGCCCCGCAATCCCCATGTTAGGGGAGCTTTGCAAATTACATCCCCCTAACATAACTCCACAGATGCCCAACACCGGGAAGGAGGAAATATTTTAACAAGTCACAATTTTGATGAGAAGAAGCCACACTGAGTTCTATATGTACATATGTATGTATGTGTATATATATATATATATATATATATATATATATTAGTTTACATTTGTTTACTGGGATGGTCACCCTGGGACAGTGCCCATTTTTCAGTGGAGGCCCGGGGAGAAAAGCTCCAGCCTAAGCTTACATACAATAATTATCACATCAAGTAATAGAAATTATAGACAAAAAAATGAGTGTTAACACTTTTACAGGATATATATGTAAAAACTAAAATATATACATAGTACCAAATAGAACAAGACTTTAAACACTTGAATACAGACAAATATTGGTTGAACTTGTATATGTGAATATATCTGTATATTTTATATATATATATATATATATATATATATATATATATATATATATATCATCTATAGATAAAGACATAAAATAATCAAACTACCAAATCAATCAGTAAGCCACTGGGGTTCAGCAATTAGAAGTCCATAGGTGCACATAGCTGCACTTTTAAAGAGGAAAGTCAGAGTACAGAATATAGCATAACATACCTTGTTCACTTTTTTGCCACTTGAAGTAAACTATTAACTTGCTTTGCTTCAAAATTTCGTTGTTCAATTGTTTCCTAGATCTTAAACAATGGAAATGTTAAACTATTTACTTTCTGTTAAAGAATGTAATCATTGCAGGTATGTTCTTTTCACTGCATTCTAATGAAGTTCTAAGAACAAAAATACCAAAACGTAATTGTGCTTGGATTAGATTCCTCCTTAATATTATCATTCATGGAAAAAGTCATCATTTATGTTTACAAAGGCTATTAAACTTCCTAATGCCACACACAATGTAAAACCAAGAAAAGAATGGAATCCCGATCTAAACTGTTTTAGTACTCTTTACTGAAATCTTTACTGAAATCAATTAAACCAAGTACTTCCATTCATAAAAATAGCAACGATCTTCATCGGAAAATTCATTCTACAGAACAACATTACATTTAAAAAGACCATACGATGGTTGTGTGAATCTAAAGGAACAATTAGAAATAAGCATCAAGTAGAAGCAAGTTATTAAACACACTATGATATTTTTCAAAATTAAAAATTTTTACAACAAATAATACAATTCATTCTTAAAAAAATAATACAATTCATTTTCAATAATTCAAATCTTTAAGGCTAAGCCTTAAGATACTATTAATGGATATAACCAAGTTCAAACCTGGCAACTGTGATGCATTTAAACACAACTGCCATTTCAGTTCACATGATTCAAGAAAATACTGCCACATACCTACTTTCTCGTTAATCGTCACCTTCTCAATAATGAAAAAATTGAACTTAATAAAAGTTTGGCAAATACCAGTGTAGAAAAACAAACGTTCCTTGTAGTGCAACTTTATCAACAGAACTAAATAACTTCGAGTATACCATGAATGACTGAGGTTAAACAAGATGAAAGTTCAACAACTGAACTAAAACACTGTGATTTATTGTTAATAAATAAATAAAATGGTTAAGCGCTTTCATCTAAAAATCATAGACTTCATCAGAACCCAGTGTAAGGTAACCTAACAGTTTAAATACACCACTCATCCAATCACTACACAGTATTACATTAATGAATAATTCATACCAGTGTACTCCAAATGACTTTAATAATTCCAAGTACAAGTTAAGCGCTTTCGTCCCGACAATGCTCAGGGACATACCTTTCAACCATACCAAATTACTCATTTTTTACCGAGTTTTGGGGTCCAAATGAAGGGGTGCCATGATTCTCAAGTGGCACCCCTTCATTTCATTTTAAATACCACTCTGTCAGAGCTGACCTCATCACATGTGCGATGACTCCAGCTCCGTCATGGCTACCAGCCAGTCGGAATTGAGCTCAAGGAGCTCATGTCATCATTTCCGGCTGGTCTGGCTGCAAAGGCGAGCAGGAAATCATGTGAGGTTTGATTTGGAAGAGGGAATTAACAGCAGCACTCGGGTCGTTTGATTCGGACAGTCAGCACTGCTCAGCAGCACTCAGGGAATTAACGGCAGCACTCTGTCATTTGATGTGGACTCGCTCGTTTTGGAGTACAAATGCGGGAATCTCGCTTCATTTGGAACAGCAGCACTCAGGGAATTAACAGCAGTACTCTGTCATTTGATGTGGACTCGCTCATTTTGGAGTACAAATGCGGGAATCTCGCTTCATTTGGAACAGCAGCACTCAGGGAATTAACGGCAGCACTCTGTTCATTTGATGTGGACTCACGCTCGTTTTGGAGTACAAATGTGGGAATCTCGCTTCTGGAACAGCAGCAGCCAGGTATGGATTAACCAAATCAAAGCTGTGTTATGGACTCAAGTAAGGAGTGTGTGTGTGTGTGTGTGTGTGTGTGTGTGTGTGTGTGTGTGTGTGTGTGTGTGTGTAAATGCCCACATGTAATACACCTGGTGGCTAGAGGTATTTCAAGCTCAAACCCTGTACAGAAAGCCTAAAGTCCCTAGCCACCACCATTTCTGAGCTTTGTCCACATTTATTGTGCTAACAGTTGAGAAGAGCTATGGTGGAAAGTAAGAACAGAATTTGTATTCCCAGATTATTGGCTTTGTTGTTTGTCCAGGTTTTTTGTGCTAAGAATTGAGAGTTATGGTGAATGAGAAGTGATAACTGAATTTGTATTCCCCCATATCGGCTTTGTCCAGGTTTTTTGTGCTAAGAGGTTGAGAGCTATGGTGAGAAGTGAGAACCGAATTCACTAAATTACAGCCATTAAGTTTTAGTTTTCCTATTTTTTAGGAAACTGCTGATTTGGCACAGTGGTATGTTGCTCTGACTGTAGTGCATATGGTCCTGGGTTCAAGACTTGCCAGTGAAATGCATGATGGTAACATAACATTTTATTCTAGCAACTTTCCAAAATTATACAAGCAATGGTTAAAATGTACCCCCTGGTAAGTCCCTGGCCACCACCACTGGTGAGCTTTGTCCAGGTTTTTTGTTCTAAGAGTTGAGAGCTATGGTGAGAAGTGAAAACTGAATTTGTATTCCCCCATTATTGGCTTTGTTTGTCCAGGTTTTTTGTGCTAAGAGGTAGAGAGCTATGGTGAGAAGTGAGAACTAAATTCATTAAATGATAGCAATTAAGTTTCAGTCTTACTATTTTTTAGGAAACTGCTGATTTGGCATAGTGGCATGTTGCTCTGACTGTAGTGCATAGGATCCTGGGTTCAGGACTTGCCAGTGACATGCATGGTGGTAGCAACATTTTATTCTAGCAACTTTCCAAAATCATACAAGCAATGTTTAAAATGTGTCCCTGGTTTTTGACCGTTTGCCCCCCCCCTCCCCAAAAAGAAAACCTGAACTTGAAATAAGTGCGTGAAGCTGTGCAAGATGCCTATGCCTTACACTACTGCCATTCTATTTATAGTGTGGGTGTGGAAGTAGATTTTTATGATGGAAATGTTCTGAACTGGGCAGTTTTGTCATTATTGGCTCATGCATTTGGTTTCATTGCCTACAGTACAGCCTACTGGAAAAATGTTCAAACAATAAATTTAAAATGCACTCTAACAAGTGTGTTGTATTATATAAGGAATATAACCTAATAAAGTCAGGAAGGTATATCAAAGAAAAGAACACATATATGTTTCTTGTTTTGTGTGCAAGGGGCCAATTATTTGAAAACGGCCCACAGGTAATCTTTATCCACCAATGGCCAGATGCATTTTCTTGGGATGTGGTGTGGGTTTCAATGCTATTTCAATGAATGTGAGTTTCAAGGGCAGAGAAGTTTTAATGCCAAGTCTATTTTCATTGAGACAGTATTGCTTTGTTTAGCAGATATCAAAATAAAATCCAGGTAATCATTGTAAAAGTAAAGCAGTGTGCACACATTAGTGTTTATGGTAAATGGGGCAAAATCTCCAGGTAATGGGACATTGAAATGGCTGCAAGGGGACTCTGGTGCCATATTTTGGTTGTCTGTTCTTCAGTTTGTGTTTGAAAGTTGATATCCCACAATTCCATTGGAGTGTGTAGGGTTACGTAATTATGCATGCAAATTATATGTTAATCAGCGTACATATTTGTACCTATTTTTCATGGGCCTTGTCCAGATTTCTGATGTTTCCAGGTCGAGAGGTATGCTCTGGGACTTCTTCAGAACTAAAAAGCACAATGTAACTCCACATTAAAATGTCTCACAGCCAACAGAATAACAAGCCAATAATCAAGCAATTAACCCATAAATAAAAATAGTTAAAAATGATTAAATATATTAACCCTCTATGTGTCTTGAGTTTTAACACACAGTTAATGCTAGCATAATCATTCAGACCTGGATATATAAAAGCATTTAGGCGTAGTTGCCACTTTAATTCACACAACTTGTGAATTGGGAAATACAATATGGCAACAAAGAAAACAACAGAGACAGAAAATATATTGGTAAGAGACAGTTATGAACTTTGTCATGACCTTTCTGATTTCCTGCCTGGACTCAATTCAACATTAAAGTCTTTATCATTTGAACAAAACAAATATAATGACTGTTTATGTTTAAATAATTCCATCAATGAAAATGAGCATATTATTTTGAATAAGGCTGGCAATTTCAAAGTATTTAACTATTCAAACAAAATTATTTTGTGTTCTCATGTAGAAGTTCTTTCAAAAGGTTTTAATTTTGTGCCGACCAGAAAGGGACATATTGCTTGATTTAAAGCTATATTCTAGAAAGTTGAATTGTGGTTTAACTCTAACAATAGCGTTGACCTAGATTTGACCATACAAGTATGAATTGTTTAAAAAACCCAGTACTTTCAATCCTGCTATGCATAATTTAGTAAATGTTTTTGAGAAGGCATGCAAACTGAATTTTAGACAGTTAGTAAAAGACAATTCAGGGTGTGTAGCTAACAATTTAACAGCTGATGAAAAAGTTTTGTTGTGGGACATCACGAATGACAAAAATATCCAGGAAAATCACAAAATACACTGATAAAAAACAATAAAACAGAGCGGACCACGAACTGCAAAACTCTACTTTAATAAAAGTTTAGCGCTTTCGTCAGAACAGTTTCCATCTTCTTCAGAACACCAACATACAACAGTGAAATGTTTAAATAGGTAAATCAGTCACATGATACTAAAACCACTCCCATCTGTACAATTTAAAAATACAGTCTTCCAAAAAAGCATGTTTTTACATAGTTCAAAACCTTGCTTGTTACAAAAAACACTTTGATAAAATATGTGTATAAAAACACATACATACTGCATGAACAAAAATAGCAGCATTGTGATAACTAAAAAAGCTCATAAACACAAATCTAAGAAAAAACATATTCAGCCTTTAGTTTCAAAACATTGCTGATCAAGACAGACTCATTTGGCCCAGAAGACTCCAGTGCATTACTCCTGAGTTGCCAAATCAACTCCTTATATTCTAGGAGCAATTTGTGAGGTCCACCCCTTTGATCAAAACCCACCTTTTCTATACAACTGTATTTAAAAGAATATGTGGGATTTTTTTTCTCACATGTTTTGCAAGAGCATTTCTTTCATCATTCTTGTTTATGTCATATTGGTGCTGATAGACCCTACTTTTAAATGTATTCTTGGTCTTACCAATGTAAAATGACAAACATTGTTCACACTCAGCAAGATACACGACATTATTGCTCTGGCAGTTCAACTTCTGACAAAATTTAACATCCCCCCATCAGGGTATACAAATTTCTTCACCTTCCTTTACATACCTACATTGACTACAATTTCCACATTTAGACATGCGGCCAGGGTGACTTTTTTTCTTTTGTCTTTCAAGCATGTTTTTGAAGCATAGATCTTTCTTGTACACCACTACAGGGTCGTTCCCCATTTTCTCCACATACTCACTGTCAGCCCTAAATATGTCCCAGTTATGTTGTAGTATGTCCCTAATGCTGTCAAAATGTATGTTATATGGCAATATTAGGGCTCTTTGAAAATTTACTATGTCTCTCTTACCATTCATGGTAACTAAATCACCATTTGTCCCAAGTGGTGGCTTAAAAATGCCTTCCTGTCTTTTCCTAATAACCTCCCAAAAATATTATCTAAGAATATAGCTGGATACCCTCTATTGGTCAACATAGCCTTCACAATTGCACATTGATCACTAAAGGCAGAGTCATTACTCATCATACGGGTGAGTCTCACCATCTGGCCTTTGACCAGGGACTATTTCTGATAGATAGGGTGGTGGCTTTTAAAATTAATTAGTGAGTTAGAGTACGTAGGTTTTCTGTATATGTTACAGTCAAACCTACCTTCACCTCTATTCTTTGAGATGGTCACGTCCACATAATGGACATCCTCTTCACCTACTTCCATGGTAAACTTAAAAGATGATGTACTGCTGTTCAAATGTACAAAAATTCATTAAGTTTTTCCCTACCACCTTTCCAAAAAATGACAATGTCATCTAAATATCATCCATAAAGTGTCCAACAGTTACTAAACTCAGAGTTAAAGACGTACTGACTTTCCCATTGGGCAAGGACAATGTTGGCAAACGTGGGTGCACAAACTGCACCCATTGCCCCACTTTAAGTTGTCGAAACAACTGATTTTCAAAATTTATAAAGTTTTTTTGTTTCCTAAAACCAGATTCATTAAGGTGGTAATAGTCAGTGCTTTATCGTGGTCTACACTAGGGTGGTTACATAACAAATCATAGAACATATCCAACCACTCAGAGTGTGGAATGACAGAATAAAGATCACATACATCGATAGTGACAAATAACAATTCTTCAGAATATAACTCATCTGAAACTTTTCATAAAAAATCCCAAGAATCCCTGAAAATATATTTGTGTTCACTCAAGATATTCTTAAGGTTCACATCTATGTATTTAGCTATAGGCAGGGTTTTTGAGGCCTTTGCATCCACAATAGGCCTCACTGGGGGGACTTTTAAACTCTTATGAATTTTTATGTAACTACCCTAGTGTAGACCACCATAAAGCACTGACTATTATCACCTTAATGAACCTGGTTTTAAGAAACAACTTTAATTTTTATAATTTTTGAAAATCAGTTGTTTCGACAACATAAAGGTGGGGTAATGGGTGCCTGCCCAATGGGAAAGTCAATATGTCTTTAACTCTGAGTTTAGTAACTGTTGGATACTTTACGAATGATATTTAGATGACATTGTCAAAAAACTTCACAAATTTTTTGTACATTTGAACAGCAGTACATCATTTTTTAAGTTTACCATGGAAATAGGTGAAGAGGATGTCCATTATTTGGATGTGACCATCTCAAAGAATAGAAGTGAATCTAGGTTTGACTCTAACAAATACAGAAAACCTACCTACTCTAACTCATTACTTCATTTTAAAAGCCACCACCTTATCTATCAAAAAAAGTCCCTGGTCAAAGGCCAGATGGTGAGACTTACCCGTATGGTGAGTAATGACTCTACCTTTAGTGAACAATATGTAATTTTAAAGGATATGTTGACCAATAGAGGGTATCCAGCTATATTCTTGGATAATATTTTTGGGAAGTTATTAGGAAAAGACAAGAAGGCATTTTTAAGCCACTACTTGGGACAAATGGTGATTTAGTTACCATGAATGGTAAGAAAGACATAGTAAATTTTCAAAGAGCCCTAATATTGTCATATAACATACATTTTGACAGCATTTAACTGGGACATATTTAGGGCTGACAGTGAGTATGTGGAGAAAATGGGGAAGGAAGAAAGATCTATGCTTCAAAACATACTTGAAAAACAAAAGAAAAAGTCACATGTCTAAATGTGGACATTGTAGTCAATGTAGGTATGTAAAGGAAGGTGAAGAAATTTGTATACCCAGATGGGGGGGTTGTTATATTTTGTCAGAAGTTGAACTGCCAGAGCAATAAGGCCCTGTATCTTGGCGAGTGTGAACAATGTTGTCATTTTACATTGGTAAGACCAAGAATATATTTAAAAGTAGGATCTATCAGCACCAATACGACATAAACAAGAATGATGAAAGAAATGCTCTTGCAAAACATGTGAGAAAAAATCCCACACAGTCTTTTAAATACACTTGTATAGAAAAGGTGAGTTTTAATCAAAGGGGTGGACCTCACGAATTGCTCCTAGAATATAAGGAGTTGATTTGGCAACTCAGGAGTAACGCACTGGAGCCCCCTGGGCTAAATGAGTCTACCTTGATCAGCAATGTTTTGAAACTAATAGCTGAATATGTTTTTTCTTAGATTTGTGTTTATGAGCTTTTTTAGTTATCACAATGCTGCTATGTTTGCTCACACATATTTTATCAGTGTTTTGTTGTAAAACAGAAGACTGTATTTTTAAATTGTACAGATGGGAGTGGTTTTAGTTTAATGTGACTGTGATGTACCTATTTAAACATTTCACTGTTGTATGTTGGTGTTCGGAAGAAGTTGGAAACTGTTCTGATGAAACCGCTAAACTTTTATTAAAGTGGAGTTCTGCAGTTCGTGGTCCGCTCTGTTTTTATTGACAAAAATATCCAGGTAATGAAACCTGATAAAGACAATGGTATTGTAATTATGGAGAAAGTGGATTATCACAACAGTATGACTATGGTTCTTATGGATGGAACTTATGTTGAAGTTTCTATCAATGAAATTAATATAGCCTTTTTAAAAATTGATAATTTACTTAATGATATGTTATTTCAAGGTCAGATTAATTTGGAGGAATTTGATTATTTGACAACTGACTATCCAGTTATTGCAAACATCTTTGGGATTCCCAAAATCCACAAGGATTTGCATCAACCTCCATTTAGACCCATAGTAGATGGGAAAAGGTCTAAGATCTTTTTTATGGCCAAATTGATCGATTTTTACTTAAAGCAAGATCTTAAATTTTTTTAATACATATGTAAGGATTCTTGGGATTTTTTATCTCATTTAAATAAACTGGAGATAACCCATAATATGTTTTTGTTACCACTGATTTCAAAAATATATTTTTGGTCATACCACATAGGTTCATAGGTTGGTACTAGGCTATCGGCCCTAGGGCCTATACAAGCCTAGCCATAACAATTCCCTGGATATTTCTTCCCACAATATTTATTTCCCTGGACCCCTGTCTAGCGGGACAACTGACGTGATCCCCGGGGTGAATTTCTTATCTCCCATCCAATCGTCAAGGTTCCTTTCGAAGAGGGCCAAGGAGGTGCTCTGCATGACATGTATGGCAGTCTATTCCAGAGTATGGGTTAGGAACCCATCCCTCCAGTGTGTTTTGTACATTATGATGACAAGGTTTAGATCCCTGGAGTGTGTGGCTCTGAGGGATTGGAATTTCTTTAAGTGGAGCATGTCCAACAGCTCAGGGGTTGACATGGCCTTGTATGTCAAGCAGAGATCACCTATGAGTAGACGAAATGCCACAGGGTATAGCTGGAGTTTTTTTTTAGATGGTCAGCATATGGCATCTGCTTTAGGCCTGTGATTCTTTTAGTGAGGCATTTCTGTGGCCTTTCCAGCTGAGGCAGATGTCTTTTGAGGTATATACCAAATGGGGCATTGTACTCTAGAATGGATCTAATGAGGGATGCATACAGTGGGACAATGACCTCCTTTTTTCTGGATGAAAAGCCCTTAGTGATGAGATGTGCCACATAGAAGGTTTTCCTGACTGTTGTGGCGATGTGGTTATCGAAGGTGAGACCACTGTCCACCTGTATCCCTAAGTCTCTCATCACACTTTCGGTGTTTAGTGTACTGCCACCTATGTGGTAATTCATGGGTACATGTTTTCCCAAAGGGGATAACTATACATTTCTTGGCATTAAGCTTGAGCCCATGGCTCTGCCACCAAGCATCTGTTTCTGTAAGGCCCTTTTGTAGAATATCCATATCATTTGGGGATTCCATAATGGCTCCCAGTTTGCAGTCATCTGTGAACTTTGTTAGCCAGAGTCCCTTACTGTTGGCCTGTACTTCAGAGAAGCAGATGCCAAACAAGAGCGGTCCCAGGACTGAACCCTGAGGTACTCCACTTATCACTTGTTTGGAGCTGGATTTGGAGTCGACTACTTTTACAGTCTGGGTTCTGTCAGTAAGCCAGTTGGCAACCCATCGAGTTACGTAGGGATTTATGCCAAGCTTAGTAAGTTTATCTAGGATTCCAGAGTGAGGGATGGTGTTGAAGGCCTTGGCGAAGTCCAGATAGGCTGTGTGGACCGCCTTACCCTCGTCCACAGCTCTGGAGACTGATTTGAAGAAGTCAATCAGGTTCAGGAGACATGATCGGCCCTTCACAAACCCAAACTGGGTGGGGTCCAGTGTTTGAAGGTTGCCAGTGTCTTTGTTTATAAGTACCATGATGTGGGTTTACTCTGGCTAGAGACACAGTTAATCAAAGCTAATATATTTAGACAGGACCATATCAATCTCCTTATTACACTCATGGAGGTTATCTTGTCTAATAACTTTATATTTTTTAAGGGTCAATATTTCAAACAGGTTGCTGGAGTGGCTATGGGGGCGGCATGCGCCCCCATGTATGCCAATTATGTTATGCCCCATTGGGAGCCTGAATTTATTTTTGACAGTAGATTTAAGACCCAAATTAGATATTATACTAGAAACCTGGATGATTTGTTCTTAGTGTGGACCGGAACTGAGGAATTATTAGAAGAGTTTTTACGTTATATTAATAGTACTACTGGATTTTTACAATTCACTCATTTATTCAGTAAGGAGCGAATCTGCTATCTTGGTGTGGAGATTTGTATAGACACAACTGAGCACAAATTGGTTTCCAGAATTTTTAGAAAACCTACTTTTTCTAACTTTTATCTGGAATATACAAGTTGTCACCCACAGTACCAAAAGAGATCTGTAGTAAAGGGCCAACTAGTAAGAGCGGCCAGAATGGTCTCTAGTGAAATTGATTTTTTAACTGAAATTGACTATATGCTAGATAGGTTTAGGAAAATAGATTATCCTAATACCCTTTTAAATAAAGTTCATCATGAAGTTGTTTTTAAAGGACAAAGTGTTTTTTATAAACCCATTTTAGATCAACATGTAGTTACCAATAATTCTCACAATACAAATGCAAAAGTTTATGAGAAAGAGAATGAAAAAGGGAGATTTTCATTCATTACAGTGTTTAACAAACACAGTATGGCAATTGTCCAGGTGCTAAATAAAAATTGGAATTTTTTTTTCCTCTTGACCAGATAGTTAAGGATACATTGGGTGATAAACCCAATGTTGTATTTAAAAAAGACATGTCCTTTAAAAACTTGCATGAGAATAGCAGGGCTAATAATAAGAGTTCCCAGCAATAAACCTTTGGGTAACTTCAAATGTGGGATGTGTAAACAATGCCCATTTATTATTCCCACGGTGGAAAATTTTAAATTAGGACATATGAAGTTTTTTGCACAAGGGCATTATAAATGTCAGTCCAAAAATGTGGTTTAATGTGGCTTATGTGGCTAAGTGTTTGCAATGCCCTGTTTTTATATTGGCAAGACTTGTAGACACTTGCAAGAAAGGCTGTATCTATTAGATATTAAAAAATGCAAATTGACAAATGCCTTATGCAAACATGTGAGAGAATGTATAGACCATAGCTTTGGGTTTTCTGTCATACAACAGATTTTACCAGATGTACAGGGTAAGACTTTACCTGAACATTTAGACTTCTGTGAATTAAAGTGGCAACTATGCCTAAACACTTTTATATATCCAGGTCTGAATGATTATGCTAGCATTAACTGTGTTAAGGCTCATGCACACAATAGTTAATATATTTAATAATTTTAACTATTTTTAATTATGGGTTAATTACTTGATTATTGGCTTGCTATTCTATTGGCTGCAAGACTTTTTAATGTAGAGTTACATTGTGCTTTTTAGTTCTGAAGAAGTCCCAGAGCATTGTCAGGATGAAAGCACTTAACTTGTACTTGGATTTATTAAAGACATTTGGATTTTAACAAAGTTTGTCTTCGCTTCTTGACTGCTTCCTTGTGATTTCATTTGCAAATACCAGTGTACCTAAATAAAGCATTATTGCCCTCTTTTCTGATGGCATAATTATTGTCATAAATATGATCCTTTAAGGTACGCTCCTATAAGACTACTCCTGCCAAATTAGCTTACCCAGGATAACTCCCATGAGACAACTGTATGCATTCTATTCTCCATACTTCTATTAAAAGGGGCCTCTGAACCTTCAATTTATCATTGTTACAGTTATACACTAAGTCTTTCAACTTATCAATGCTATCTTATCTAACAATCTCCTGGAATTTGGAAATCCTTGGCAATTCTATCTAGTTTTCCTTTTAGACTGCTATACCACTTACTTCCTTGACTGACATGCTGAACTTGGCTGTTACTTGTATTATAGAGAGGATCATGTGTTAGCCAGATTGTATAGAACATCCTGTGTCTTGTTTCTGCAATTTGAAGTAGAATATGACTCGTACCTAAAATTTGTAATCTGTGTTATAAGAGGTGTCATGTTTTTAGCTTGTTTGTACTGAACACCATATCTCTTGTTTTTGCATTTTGCAGGAGTCTGTGTGTCATGTATTTGACTTATTGTAAGGAGCTTTTCTCCCCAGGCTTCCATTGAAAATGGGCAACAACTGCCCAGTCGGACTACCCCAGTAAACAAATGTAAAATAAATAAAATAAAATTTGCCAACATAAAGAGCGGTATAGGAGTGGCATACTGCCAAGTACACCACCCCTTGGTAAAACAGCTAAAATTCCCTGCACATTTCTGCACAACACTACCTTCTGGTGCACCTCTAGGATATACAACTACCTCACTATTTTCTAATATGAAAAAACAAAAATATTCAGTCTCTTAGCCTTATGAAGTACCTTTTACCCTGCTTCCCCTAGCCTTAAACATGGAACACACCTGAAAGGACTTGGTCCAAATAACTCCAACCCATAACTTGGGGAAACCAGTTCAGTGCCAATGAGGAACTTCTAGCCTTGCCAGGACTCAAACCCAAGTCCCTCATTGTCATCATCATATGAGTTCTAATCTGGTAAGGAGGAATGGGCCATGCAGTTTCCCATCCTCAATCTATTACAGTTTTAGGACAATGCTTTATACCCTTGTTCTTGAACTAAGGAATTACTCATAAGTCACCATTTTCATTCACGCATATGGCCCATGAGTGGCCTCCTACTCAGTCTGGCACTGGAGTTGCATTTGGAGCCAACATCCTGAAACTGGCCCACTATCAACGAGAAAGGGAATATGTCAGCAAGTTCTCAAACATGGTACATGTGCTTTGACAAACACATTCAATGTCGGGGATCTAAAAGTGAAGTGTCTCATTATCCTGTTCATAAGCTCTTTTCCCCCTGCTGATTATATTTACAGTGTGAACCACATTGTTGTTATCTGAATGAAACTGCACCACCCAGTTCCTCATCTGTTCTACCCACAATTCTAAGGCCACTACCACCAGGAAGAACTCTGGCTCTGCAATCAACACTTCTTCTCTGTCCCTTACTTCCTGGTGCCAAGCCCTGATGAATCAGTGCCAGGCATAACAGATCAAAAATGCCAATGCTGCCAGTGTCATCTGTAAATATTTCCAGGGAGTCTTGATTTACAGTATATTGCCATACCATTAAAGTCCTTAAGAAACTTGAGAAGGGTAGTGTAGTTTTGTACAACCTGACACTTTGGCAGACAAGCTGCTCATGAAAAATCCACCCACTGGAATATTCCTGCATGCAAAATTCATTGAGCCAGTTAATTCCCACAAATGAGCACATTTTCCACTTCCACAACACCTGATCTATACTTGTGTGCAACTTTTGAACCTTTTCACTTGGCAGCCTGCCATTTTGCTTTATCTGCTGTTAGTGGGACCCTTAGTTCATTAACAACTAAGAAAAACATGAACTGCTGCTGACATTCCAATGTATCCTCTTGCCCAATGAAAAGAAAAACATTTAGGTGATGCACAGTGCTGTCCTCACTTGTTCTCTGCACTGTAATCTCATGCAAGAGGGTAGTAAACTTTTCAAATGTGACACATGTAATGGAACAGTCCATAGACACACCTGTCCATATAGTACTAACTCTCACATGCTATTCTCAACCATCCCTGGTCTTTGAGAAGAACTGGTGGCAACCTAAAGGCTGACACTGCATCAGCCATCACAATTTAAGCTTCTATATGCCTTTCCTTTAGTTTATATCTTTGTTACTGCCTCACCAATGATGTATAGCACACTGAGATTTCTTTACAATCTATATAAATCAGTTGCTGGCTTTCCTTCTGGGTATGACAGGTGATGGATGAGGTGAAACCCACCTGTTTTTTTTTCTTCGGTACCAAATCAATGGGTAACACCCAAAACTCTCACCTGGGTGGATGAGAAAAGGGGTTTTCTAGTCTAACTTCTTTCACTTCCTTGTCCAGTTTTGCTTGGACAAACTCTGGTTTCTCCTTTGCTGATTTTAAATTCTTAGTGCCACCCCCCCCCCTTTTCTTCTCCTTCACTGGAATCCTAAAACCCTTAATGAGTCCTTCTATAACAGTCACTGTCTCCCTATCCAGATAACTTTGCAGCCACTCACTTAAATCAGCCCTTTTTACTGGTATCTGGAGTGAACAATGTATTACTCCTGTACATTTGAGGTGGCTGAGGACCCCCCTCAACTGTTGTCCCAAAAGCTAAAAGCAAGACCTTGCTGGGTTATTCAGCTTCCCACATGCCAAGCACTGGTTCCAAAATTTGGAGGGAAAAGGGTTCAATCATTTGGTCAAAGCTATATTAAAACCACCTGCCACCTCCTACTTCACCTCTCCATGGCTGTCTCACTAAACCCCAAGCCCATCCAAGACCACGACCTTTTAGGATATGCCTTTGTTGTCCTCCTGTAATCATGGCCATAAAGCAACCATTTATAGCTTCTTGCACAAAATGCATAGCAGTCAGCCTACTGAAATGTGTCCAGATACCCACTGCCATCTTGCGACTACTCTCACCTAGAATTTCTACATTTCTGAACTATAATTCTATATGTATAAAAAATAAAATATATGCAGTTTTTCATATCTCCCTATAGAAATGGCACTTTAAATGCTGAGTGCAGACAAGCCAAAAAAAAAGACTGAAAACACAGGATGAGAATGAATCTTGAACATCATTCTTTTATAAATTTCTTTTTGCGGGGGGGGGGGGGACAAGCATGTATTACCTCCTCTGCTGCTGTTTTAATGTTGGGTCTAGTGACCATGTATATGGTTAGTTTTGTATCAGATACAGATTTCTGTTTGTATATGATTATTTCAGATTTTATTATAGTTCATCTCTGCTGTGGTTTGTTATCTTGCAAAGCCAGTTGAAGGTTTGATAAGGTAGGACTATAGACTGTTATATTTGTACTGTTGTTTTCCTTATGGAAAAGACACTTCCCAAGACTTGTTTGGCCATCTTTAGCCCCTCCCAAGAGAATTTGTTGATTTGCTAGCATTGTTTGCCACTTTGTGGATATGAAAAAAAAGAGGGTATACAGTACATGTTCTCTCATAACCTTGCTTTCTTCTAATGGCTACGACACAAGAGTGTAAATGGGCACCCCTATGAAAGTCTAAGTGTGGAGGACAGGTGGGTTGATGTCTCTCTACAACAATACCTCAGTCATCCAGTAACAATGATCTTATTTTTAATCTAGCTATTATTACAACTAATATACCCACATGACTCCACTGTCCTGACTACCTGGTACCTGTGCAGTTCTCTACTAATAAGTGACACACAATAAAACCTGAATCTGGATGTACAAAACTCAGTGAAATCAACTACAGTAGACATATGGTGAGCTACCTGACTGGCTAACACACATTTTCAGCAGAGGCTCAGATTAATACTAAGAATACACATAGCCTATAGCACATTATAATCATTACAAATATATATTTAAATGGACAAAATCCTGACTATGCCCTAAGTCATTTGGGTTCAACTGGCTCAGATGCTGGAGAAACAATGCAGAAATGGTGGAAGCTGTCAATGGCCCACTTGCCCATCCTGGGAAGCAGATTTTGTACAGGTCCTACAGTTGCAGCATTGTCGGGGGGGACCTCAAGATGGGTACTACATCATGAGGACAGGACTTAAAGATCAAGGGCAAAGCTACTTTGTTTACCATTTCTTTGTGTAGTAATTATGCTCTTTTTGCAATAAGTATGCCTTTATCATGTCAAGTGGCTTTCTGATTCTAGAATGTGTAGATTTTACCTTAGTTTTTTTCCATGAAAATTTATTAAACTTGTATTTGCTTTATCAGCATGCCAAGAAGCTGCCATGTACTTCCTAATTCTGAGTCATGGGGTAGTAAATACATTTTAATAGCCTCATCTTATGCCCTGGTGGGCTGGCTTGGATCTTGCATTTTCATGATGCAATGGGAGAATAAACAGCTTGTAGTGAACAGGAATGATTTCTGTAATCTGCAGTAGATTTCAACACATATAGTAACAGGGACTGCAACACAATCAGTTGTCCAGTAGTTATCAGACAATAAATCAGTAAATAAATACATTAATTTATAGCCAAACAAAATGTAACAAAAGAGAAATGGAACAGGATAGGATTCCTAGCAAAATGCATAACACTTGGCATGCAGTGTTATAACACTGTAATAAGTAGTTGTCTTCCATGGGAATTATCATTCAATTAGGGAGTTGGCATAATGAAAGGTGTTTTATCTCACAGATGAGATACATGGTTTGATACCCACCAAGGGAATCTGTCATGGCTTAAAGTGGCCCACAAGGGAAGTTAGCCTAGTACTTAACTAACTTATCAAGTTTAAAAAGAAAACTGGGTATATGTGAATTACTGTACATTTGTATTAATATCCTTTTGCAAGGCATGTTTGTATTTTACATCAACTTGATTAGTGCTGAAATGAAAAATGCTCATTAAACTGACTGGGCTTTTTGTCAAGGCAGAAGCTCTCCCTGCTATGGGGGACTACATACTGCAGGAAGAACCTAGTGGCAAGTCAGCCTTCAGTACTGAGTTACATATACAGGTGGAGCCATGCAGTAGATTTCGGTTGTCAGAGGGAGATCCTGGGATCTCCCATTCGCTTCTCGGCTGGAGCGCCTTCTGTGTGGAGTCTGCATGTCCTCCACGCGGTTGAATGATGTCTAAAGACATGCAGGTAGGTGAGTGCGTGAATGGATGTGCCTTGGTTAAAGGTTGGGTGTCAGGCTGGCAACTCGGCACCATAAAAATCCACTGCCAATCATTAGCGGACTGGAATTCCGCTGTGGTGACCCCTAACTGGAAAAAGCCAAAAGAAGAAGAAGAGGGAGATCCTGGGATGTTGCGTTTTCAAAAAACAGATTTAAATCCCCAGTGGTCTCCCATAGCTGTCTCTTATCTTGCACAGGGAGAAAGCAGGTATGACAACCCGGTCACCCTACATGCCAACTTCCTGCACCTGACAGCCTTATGGCCATGCAACTCCACCTGTATGTCAGACATGACTACTTGATGGCAGTAGCAAGCCTGACATACACACAGAGCTGCTGTGCCAGAGAACAGCAGCCAAACTCAACTACCGCACCAAGTTCTTAGGTAAGTTTGCATTATGCTCAGAAAAGGTAGTTAGACTGAATAATGCACATTACTGAATATCAGTACCTGTTCCCGCATAGCAACAATCCCTTCAATTCAATACCTGGAAGTGCTGACCTGCATACTGCTTCCCCTTATGACATCATCAGAAGATGCTACCAGATGACACAGTTTCGGGAAGTATTTGTATAGCTGTTCTGCATACATTAAATAAAACTCAAGTTTTAAAACTTAAGTATTGCTACACTGATATACAACATAAGTAAAATGTACACATTTTAGCACCAGAAATACCACTTTACACAATGATAGCATAACTGTGACAAAAAATTGCACTTTTTTTAAGGCAGAAACCCCAACAGGAAGTACAGCAGGCATGGGGTATGCATGGGTGTGCACTTCCGATGGTATTAATGAACCAGGAATTGCTATGTACCTCCTGACGTAAAGTGGGTGTTAGGAGCACAATAAACATACTGGTGATATTGAAGTATTAACCCACCAGATGCACAGTAGCAAACCCCGCCTGACACACTGCAATGTAATTAATATTCAGCATCTGTGCCGAAAGCAACCCAATGTTTTATTGTAGACATTCACTACCAAAAAAGAAATATTTTACTAGGGGCATAAAACTAAAATGCCTGCTGTACATCACATTTCAGTCAGTCAATCGGGCAAAGTTCACACCACAAAACTGTTTCTCTAAATTATACTGTTATTAACAGCTGAAATTGTTTGCAGTACCAGCACCGTTGTTCAACACTTGTTTAGCGGGGGGTGTGGGTGCAGGGGGGCTTGCCACCCTGAAAAAGGAGAAAGTAATAATTTCGACGAGGATGGCATTTGTTGTGTGCATGGATTCCATGTCAATCATGGTGTATTTACATACTGAAACTCTGCCCGCCGCCTTGTCAATAAAACAGGCCGCACCCATTCCTTAGTGAACTAACTGGTGGGTTAATACACTTCAATATCGCCAACATACTGTTGTATAGTACGTGCAATGTGTATGTTACAGTAAGCAGGAGAGGAACAAAGGATTCAGCAAGGTGCAGCAGGAACCTTGATGGTCTAGGTTGGAAAAAAAACTAAATTAAGATGCCACTACTTTATGTACAATGACCAATAGCCAGTTTCTAGGCGATAGTGTAGTGTACTGGCTCACCTTCAGTTCTGCGCAGGACTGAGCATGGCTCCAGTGATTGGCGTGAAAAGTTGCATATGAAATGAGGCATGATTGATTATATGATTTTAAAACTTGCATGGAGGAGTGGTGTTAAGTTTGTGTGACAGGTCTTAGAGCATGGATGCCCCTATTTCCTATCTCTTGAGTTGCAAAGAGTATTTTTAGTGGCAAATGAGCTATCTGGGGAAATACCAGAAATGAACAGTTAATCTTTTCAGGTAGATCGACTGCAGTTACAGATACTTAAGTATATAGAAGAGTGTGAATGCTTTTTAGTTCTTTTTTTTTTTCACGAGATACTTTTTTTAAAGGTGAGCAGTGCAGTAAAGAAGTCGGAGGAAGAGCTAAAAAAAAAGTAAATATCTCATGTTTCAGATGGGATATGCAGGACAAGAGTGATAATGTACTGTTTAATTATTAATTTAATAAACTGTTAAATCTGATGTGCACAAGTTGGTGGGGGCAGTCAGTAAGTGCTGGAAGTTTGCAGTGATACACTCGCTAATACTAACAGAGCTGTCATCTACTGTTTCATACCTGCAGCACCACACTTGTAAAACACATATATTGATCGGTTTCTGAACAGTACACATCATTTGCATTGACACACCAGGTTACATACATCTTATCGTTCATACACAAGGATTTGTTGGTTATACAGTAAATGTGTGGTTGTTAAATCTATGAATACTAGGTAATCTGGCATCGTACAGAATAAATATTCACACTGGATGAATACTGAATACTTCCAACTGACTTACAACAACGAAGAAGGGTTTTGGGCGGTGCTTGCTACTGCGCATCTGGTGAGCCAGTACACTACACTATCGCCAGTTTCTAAATACCACTTGACCATACCCAACACTACTTGAGAAATAAATAAAGAATGTTCAGTCTTTAAGCAACCCAGGTCTTCGAGCTTTGTATTAGAACATTACACGACTGGGATTTTCTCGCATGAATGGGCGGGGCCTACATGATTGACAGGCCTGAGTGAGAAGCCATGCAGATTGTACAATGTCACTGTGAATACTTGTAACACAGGCTTCATGCTTTTTTATGTTAGCATTAATTAGTTACCACAGCTTTTAGTATACAGTATGTAAAACAGAGATTAAATAAAGTTATCCTTATTTTCTACATTTGTAAGTGCACCGTCGAACCCTCCGCATGTCCTGGGTGTCTCACCTGCTTTGTGACTTTGTACTAAGTCTCAACCACATTACTGTGTTGTAGGGTAAGAAGTGGGTCAGAAGGGCAGTGTGTACACAGTATCCACAAGTTCCCGTTTTGCACTCCGGACCCATAACCCGTGGACCCCCCACCTTTCTTTGTTATAATGTTGTACAGTAATTGCTTTTGTAGGGGGGCAAGCCCCCCTGCACCCCCAGCTTTCTTTAATTTTTTTTTCTGGAGATAAAGCAGTATTCTGAGGCAGTGGGACAATAAATGCATACAATAAATGCAATAAAAAAGACATCCCAGAAAGGTCGCCAGCTGCACCTTTACAGAATAGGAATTTTAAATCTGTGTAATAGTACTTATACATGCAGCATACTATGTGCTCGCACCCCTCTCCTTTACAGAACTTTAATTCTCAGCATAATAATGTAATACTTTTGTATAAATGCACCATATTCTGTGTCTGTTTGAATAGGTAAATCTGTTTGGATCAGTATAGCATTTGTAAGTACACATTCAGCCAAATTATTTAGTCTAAGATGTAATTTATTGAAGCTTTTGATCATTGCAAATTGGAAATCCTGGTACCGGCAAATAAGGGAGGAAAAGGCTTTGTAGTGAAATAATTACAACATTTAGCATACTCATCTTTCTGAGGATGGTTTTC
Source organism: Protopterus annectens (assembly GCF_019279795.1). Taxonomy (NCBI): domain Eukaryota; kingdom Metazoa; phylum Chordata; order Ceratodontiformes; family Protopteridae; genus Protopterus; species Protopterus annectens. Next base: position 1,302,405,771 of record NC_056743.1, on the reverse strand, counting down.
ACATGTTTATTCAAAACACTTTTCAAAATAAATGTAATGAGCAAAGTGCTGGGCAGGAATTGGGCGGTCCTTGCTATTGTGCATCTGGTGGGGTAATGTTCTAATACAAAACCGGTCTTCGTTGATTCGGTGTTTCGGTTAACACCTGAAACAACAGCTTGCAAGCCAAATTTGTCTGAGGCAGGTCAGCTCGGACTCAGGTTTCAGTGGGGGGACAGGTAGGGCCAGGATAGGTAAGAGGGTTAAGGTGGGATGGGCTGGCTAGAGGAAGGATTGAAAAAGGCTGGGAACAAACAAAACCAGTCTTCTTGATCCCTAGATGAGGAATTAATGCACTATGAATCTTTGCCTGGCGAACACTACAGGGTAAATCAAATGAGTTCACAGCATAACGGTACTGTGAGGGGACATGGTTGGGCTTGACAACAAGCAGACAGCAGAGGACTCAGAGCCAGCCATAACAGTGGGGGGCTCCATGGCTAGGGTTGGGTGTCCCCAACCTAACAATGCAATTTTAGACCCAATGGGAGCCTTGTTAGCACAACTCAAAGGTAAACAGGACGATGAAAAATTAAGGCGACAAGGTGAGAATGGCCAGACTGTACTGGAAGGGGGGGGGACTCAGAGCTAGTTAAATACTGTGGTGCAGTTACATTAGACTTGCCACTAGGATTTCATTTAAATGAAAAAGTAAAACAGCAGATTGCAAGTGTGGAATATGTGGACATATTTTCATTGTTGAACAGGGAGGATGAAGAAAAGGAAAGGGATAAGGATGGCAGGGTTGAACATTCAGTAGCCAAAAAAAGGAGGTTACAAGTATGAACATGGGAAAGCTGGGCGATCGGTACTCTATTTATGCTCAAATTTTACCAAAGCAAAAGACATGTGGACGCACTTTAATAGGGTAACCATGATGCACTTTGCTCAAGAGGGCCACAGATGGCTGAGTTATGATGAAGACTACGGAAGGATGAGGCAGTCATACCCAGAGAGGTCTTGGGCATGGATGGATTTGGGTCTTTTGTGCTGGCTAGATACTAGCGGAGATGCAGCAACAACAGATTGTGGTTTCCCAGTTAATCAAAGTGGGTATAACACTTACAAGTTTGGTTTAACAACAGACAACCAATGGGACAGAACAGACGGGGGTGCTGGGAAGTGTTATCAGTACAACTTTGGTCAGTGTCAGAATCAGCTTCAATGTAGATTTAGGCATCAATGCATGGCTTGTGGTAAGGTAAACCATCCAGCCAAGGCTTGTTTTCGTCTCTCAAGTCCCCAGAACAAAAGTTTTTACTCACCCCCCTTTAAAGGGTACACAGTTCCATCTCCCAACTCCAGTAAAAGGGGACATTTTAAGGGAATGGCTCAAAACGTATCCAGATAGAGAAGCAGCAGCATTGCTAGAAGAGGGGTTCACCAAGGGCTTCAGGATAGCAGCAAAAGGTAGGAAGCAAGGGGGTATGGTTAAGAACTTGAAGTCAGCAGAAGAGCATCCGGACATAGTTAGAGCAAAGATAAATAAGGAATTGGAAGCGGGGAGACTGGCAGGCCCATTTCCATGCCCACCAAGAAGTGCATTTAAGGTTTCTCCTATTGGCGTAGTACCCAAAAAGAAGCCAGGTGAATTTCGGCTCATTCACCACCTATTCTATCCACAGGGGAATTTGGTAAATGGTTACATAAATGGTATAGGGACATCAGTGCATTATGCTTCATTTGATGAAGCAGTTAAGAAAGTCAAGGAGAAGGGAAGAGGGGCCCTCATGGCAAAAGCTGACAAGAGTCCGCTTTCAGACAATTACCTATTGCTTCTAAAGACCAAGGGTGGTTAGGTTTGGTATTCGAAGGCCAATATTACATGGATAAATGCATGCCTATGGGTTGTTCAATAGCATGTGCCACTTTTGAAAAATTCAGTTCCTTTCTACACTGGTTGGTGACACAGTGGGTAGGGGAAGACAGGGTTGTTCATTACTTGGATGACTTTCTATTCATTGGGAAGGAGGACATAGGGGAATGTCAACAAGCAGTGGATACATTTCAAAAGATTTGCAAGGAGTTAGGGGTGTCATTAGCAATGGATAAAACAGAGGGCCCGACGAACAGATTGGCTTTCCTGGGTATAGAGACTGATAGCTTGAATGGTCAGTGCAGGCTTCCTATTGACAAGGTGCAAAAGTTGCGGCTAGTCTTAAATCAAGTGCAACTGCAGAATAAGATAACTCTTAAACAGTTACAAGAATCAGTAGGGTTAATGAATTTTGCATGCAAAGTGATTCCTGTGGGGCACTTATTTATGAGGCGCTTAGCCACTAACGGGTCAGGGTGCACAAAGCCGCACCACCGGATTAGGGTCACACCAGGGTATGAAGCAGGATTTAAGTGTGTGGTGGAGTTTTTTTATCAGATTACAATGGGACAGCAATTTGGCAGGAGAGAGACAATCTACCTCCTGCTCAGTTGTTTACAGAAGCAGCGGGGGAATTGGCTTTGGGGTCATTTTCAAGATCAGTGGTTCAGTGTGGCCTGGCCGACTCGAGTGAAAAACAGGGTAGACATTTCAATCGCAGAAAAGGAATTCTTTTCAGTAGTGGTGGCATTGGAAATTTGGGGAGTACAAATGAAAGACAGAGTGGTTTGGTTGTGTTCTGACAACAATAGTGTAGTGCATATAGTCAATAAACAGCTGGGGGAAAAGGGGTGTTAGGCAGGATGATGAGATATTTTACGTTTAAGTGCTTGACATTTAATGTGACAGTTAAAGCAAAACACATTCCAGGCATCGATAACTCATTAGCAGATTCCCTTTCTCGTTTGCAGTGGCCCCGTTTCTGGTTGCTGGCCCCAAGGGCGAATCCTTCTCCAACACCAGTGCCAGTTCAGATATGGGCCTTATGGACAGATGAGAATGGTTGCTAATGTGTAATTCCCTCAGTGGAAGAACAAAGGTAAGATACAATAAATGTATACAGCAATTCTTGCAAACCAGAATAGCCAGAGGCTGGGAATCCATTTGGCCTATTCCACCTCACCAAATCAGGTCTTACATCATGGTAATGAAAGAAAAAGGATGGAGTCTGGGCAGAGCGAGAAGCACATTGCCAGCCTTGAACTGATTTCATCAGGCTTTGGGTATGAAGGATGTAGCTAACACTTTCCAAGTACGCGCGATGTTTAGAGGCTGGGGGAGACAAACGCCCAAGAGGCTTGATAAGAGGTACCCATAGGTCCAGCTGTATTATGCTGTTTCAGAGGTTTGTTTCTCTTCTTATGAGGTATTATTTAAAGCTGCCTTTTTGCTGGCCTTTTGTGGGGCATTTAGATGGTCTGAAATTGTCCAACCGAGCAAGAAAAGCCAGGGGACAGTATTGCTTTTGGCACATGTACATGTGCTGGGTGACGACACTTGGATGTATGTGGTGAAATCCAAAACTGATCAAGAAGGCAGAGGTCACTGTGTAAGAGTAGTTACCCCAGAGGGATTAGAATAGAATGTGACTAAAGTGATACTGGAGTACTGGAGTTATAGGGGTATGTTAGATGGTCCATTTTTCTGCCATCAGCAAGGTGAACCACTTACACATTATCATGTGAGAGCAGTCTTAAAGCAGGCAGTTAAGTTGATTGGCTTGGACACAAGTAGGTATACATTGCATTCTTTTCGGATAGGCGCAGCCTTATATGCACATGCAATGGGGGCTTCACAGGCTGACGTTATGAGGATGGGTAGGTGGAAATCCAATGCTTATAAAAGCTATGTAAGGTGTACACAACTAAGTTTTGTTCATTGCATTTCAGCAGACACATCATCAGAACAGAAATACATCTGGATAGTTGGCTATTCTTTTGTTCGGAGACTCCACCTCTGGGTGCAGAGCAGGCCAGGATTATCCTTCGAAAGAGAACAAGCTTCAGGCAAAACAGTTTGGTATGGGGTGTCAGGAATGCGGTGGCCCCAGCTTAGTACAGTAATACAACAAGCAGCGAGAAGTGGTAAACCTCCTACAGCCATCGTGCTACACCTAGGGGGCAATGATATTGGTCAACAACCAATAAAATATTTAATTAGTTTAATGGTACGAGAGTTTAATTGCATACATGAATGCTGGCCACAAGCCATTATTTGTTGGTCAGAAGTGGTACAGAGAAAAGATGGAAATGGGTTATGTCCATGAAAGCTGTGGAAAGAATGAGACGGAGAATTAATAATTCTATGGATAAGATTTTAAAGGCCATTAAGGGGTTATACATTCCTCACCCTGGCATTCGGGTCTGGTGGCCGGATAGGTATGAGAAGGATGAGGTTCATTTATCGGAAGAAGGTTCACAGGTCTTTTATAAGGAATTGTAGGCAGGTCTAGCTCTGAAGGGCATTCACCAAGAGTAGATTGAGATGTGCTGGTGTGGAAGGAAGGAACATTCCTCCCTTCTGTGGTGGAAGGCAGGAAAGGTAAGGGAGGCCAAGGTAAGTGTGGGGGGGGGGGGGTCACAGGACTCTTCAGCTGGACCTTCCACAGGCCAGACAGCCCCAAGGGATTGTTGCCAGGGGACTTGTCAGCCCAGCAATGGCCCTTTGGCAGATTGTAAGGCGGCCCAGAATTGTGATGAACTGTGAAAAAGTTGTTATGAAATGGGTATGATGCATATGAAGGGCCGGATATCGACAGTGCTGTCTGTTGTCCTGTAGGTTTAGGGAAATGCCATGAAAGAAATAAATGGCCTCCCTGATATTCCTGCCTTGCGCACATCTCATAATAATTGGCTTCTATTAGAGAAAAGGTCAATGACAGTGACTGGCAATAAACGCACGGCTGCGGCCATTTAATCCATCTGAAGTCTCTGTGTTATTAATATTACTTTCTGGTTACCTTGATTTGTTAAACATGGAATCTTGAGGCATATGTTCACAATGATGCAATGGAATGACAATGTGCTGAGCTGGTTCTGTCTATACAGCTCGATACTTGATGTGAAGCATTAATGGAAATATGAACAATGTGTTAAATTTGTTGCGCTGGTTCTGCATAGAGCTCAATGCTTGATATGGATAACTAAAGAAATTCTGAACAATGTGACGAATTCTTAAAGCAGCATGTAAGATTATTCTGTAAGCATCAATGGTAAGATAAGGTACCTGTCAAGTAGGTTATGAATTTAGATTTTTGTAAAGACAGGTAGAGCTGTTCCAATCTCAAATAAAGGTTTTGTTTTAAAAACGTAACTTGCCAAAGGCGCAGTAGCAAGTCCTGCCCACCACCCAACAATCAGTGAAAGTAAAGTAATATCCATATCGATGGCGGTATGAATATGCATTGTCTATTCGTTTGCCCTTTTCGTCACAAGGAAGGTAGTGCGATCTCGGAGTTAGTATTTTCAAGGGTGCTTTCCCCCTTGCAAAACCGAAGTAAATAAAATAAATTGCAGCAGTCTTTTCCATACCACGACACGCCCGTTTCACCTGTCAATCACACCGAGGGTACGTTCCTAATACAATACCCATACACCCAAGTAAATGTGGTCCGTAACGCAAATTATTTTTACGGAATACCATGTAGATACCATAAAGTATTACCTTAGGTAGTGAGAACTCAAAAGGTAGTATAGACCACGTGAAGTCACCTACAATAATTCCTTTTTCATCGGCAGACTGTAAAAGCGGGATAAGGCCTAAAGAAACTGCGTAATACAAATACAAATGTTACTGGTTCTTTGAGAAATGGGAATACCCTTTAGTATAGCGTAATTGTAAACCTCTGAGCCAGAAGAAGATAGCATAGTCCCTTATAATTATAACAGATCGAAAATAGAGCACTTTCTTATTTTTCAAAATTCACAAATTTTTTTTTTTTTTTTTTGCAATATTACGCTCTATGGCGATTGGGAATCTTTGTATTTTCTTAGTGTATTTGTTGAATAAGGTATGTTCCCATGATAACATTCGAGCAAATAAGTAAATTTTGCTGTAACAAGGCTAAATCAAATCATATCGGTTGAAAGTTGGGGTACGTGGTGGCATGCAATCACAGGCAGGAAGTTTGCCCTCTTAAGAATATTAAATTCTGCCTCACTACAGGCATATGTTGCTGTCCATCTACATAATCTTGATTTCAGTACATCCTAAAAGAAAAAAAAGGGGTGTATTTGAACTAATACCCCCGAAGGTCGTAAACCCGGTTACCGTTAAGAAGCATTCAATTTTTCGCCGTAAGGCGTGCGTAATTCAGCGACTGTAACAATCGTCCTAAGAGGAAAACGACGCATATTCGGTAATGGCTGTGGCAAAATAATTAAAATGCAAAAAATAAACAGGCACGAGTATATGAATACTGAGCACTTAATTACTATTGTAAACTATCGAGAAATGTTAAACAATACCGCTTGAATAACCAGCTTATGAATTAAGTGGAGGTCGTGACTCGTAAAAGCAAGAAATTATTCGCGCTGGAGTACTTACCGGGAATGGGTTCGTAAGAGTAAAACAAGGGTTTATGAGAAAAACGTATCAACTATGTTAGACTACTTGCAAGTACCTTTGGAGTATCTGGTATATTACTTCTAAGAAATATGTGCAGCGAGGGAGTAAAAAATATATTAATTCTGGAGTCATCCTGTTAAGCCATTTCAAAGTAGAAACGGCTGCGGCCTTTTCCAACACACAGGCAACCGCACCCCTCCTGTCATTCACACGCATTAAAAACGGGGAGCGACAGTATATTGGTATGTGGAGATACCCAGAGGACACAATGATGAAGCGTTGCCAGTCTGGCATGCTACTAAATATTTAGATGAGGGCTATTTTAATGGATGGTAAAAACGGACAACAGCCGTGAGCACCTACTATTGTGAAGTTTTTTTTAGTAACTGTCATACAGACTTGATCACCCCCACCTCCCCAAATCGTGTCGTACTTCCAGCCAAACAACGCCGCATATTTCACTATCTGATCTCCTTAAAGATGTCAGCAGCAGGGATTAGTCTATCTTCAAATATAACCGATGCTAGTAAGACCTGGTTTGCTTTACTGTTCCTTTTTGTTAACTTGTGGATGTATCACCTAATGCTCAGTTGTATATTGTGGAAAATCCCACGTTGTTTCCTAAAAATACCATGTTCTAGAAAGAAAAAGATCGTAATACAGCCGATATTAAGCAAAAATCGGTGGTAAATAATACAAACTTATTGTCAAAGATTGAGAGCTATGTGCGTTACCCCGTCTCCATCCTTGCAGTTAGTTACTCAGAAACAAGCAATTGATTTCGTTTGTGATATGCTCCGCGTGTTCTCTGCCAGAGAAAAGGGGTGGTATATAAACAATCTCTAGTAATAAACACGATCAGGTTTGAGGAACTGACCTGCGTTTTATCTATAGCATACATACTCCCCAGTATATGAGCCACTATAGGTAACTGTCCCCGATGTTTACGTTACTCAGAATCACGATTAGTCAAGAATGCCACGTTATATTGTTTCGTATTTATTGCTCAGAAATTGAATGTTGCTGAGTTGCAAAATCTTTAGTTCCTTTAACTGATTTACAGTAAATAGCTAAAAATTAACCCATTGTTTGGGGGGATTTATCCTGTTATTATTATTATTGCGTTGTACAAACTCGAGCAAAGAAGCTGGGCAGCTTGACTATGCTTTAAGTGCCTGTTTCCGTCAGAGGGCTTGCTCACGTCAATGCTTTTAGCACGTGAAGTTTTAGCAGTGTTAACCGTGTAGTAGGTAACAGAAATTGAGTCTTTGTTGTTGTCAATATATTCACGTGCTTTTTAGAAACGAATTGTGCATTTTGATTTTAACAATAAGTTAACGTTTAAAAACCAAAAGACACTTATTTTTCAGACAGAAGCATCATATGATTTCGTCGGTGACGCAGACGGGGAACACGCCCCTTTATCCTTTATAAATAAAGGTTCCCTCACGCTCATACCGGCAGATTAAATGGCGGCAGTGTAGTGCTTTTGAGGGATTTTTCAATTTGACATTTAGCATTTGTTTTAGGGGGTTATATTGATTGGTCTCAATTGTTTAGGCTTTTTTCCCCTTAACATTTTATAGTATTATCTATTTCTACTTGTCAATATTTTCCACTGATTGTGAAGCATCACCCAAGGGTCTGGTTGGGCTGCTGTTTGGGGAGGATTGTCTAATCACTTTCAATCCAGATCGCCGTTGTTGGTGAGTACATTTTTTTTTCATTTAGCTGGCCTATAAAGGTGTATCTGTTTGTAGCGGCTAGTTCCTTGTCGCAGAGAAGTGATGCGTGGCTTTCCCTACGTGATTAATTGGGTTTTATTGTTCTAATGATCTGTACTCAAGTAACTGTTTTGCCAGGACTCGTGTGTAATGGTCTTTATACTGTTGCCTGTTTCTCTATGGGTGGGAAAGGGTTCCGCAAAATTAACAAGGCCTACACGCGTGTATTTGACAGTGTCCGAGGGTTTTTACATGTGTTTTGTAATTCACAACACACAGTATTGCGCAGTGTCATCAAATTACGAAGAGTCGTATGGGCACGATGGCAGATATCACCGTGGCAAGTCCTACTGTTGTCAGTTTATAGAGTCTGTAATTTTGTAGTGTTTCTATAATTGTACATTATGGAAAGGCGGTTGTTGCATGGAGCGAAACTGTGTGTTGCACAGATCATAACATTGTGGCTGTAATTTTCTAGCTTCGTTCCCTATTAATTCTGAATGAAGCACTTGGATTTTTGATAAGTTAGGTCAGCAAACGTTATGCTAACCGCTTATACGTGGTATTTTTAAAAATGATTGCTAGACATCGGCCGTGGTTGTTCATGTGTGCGTACACCGTTTTCTCACAATCGGAAATCGTAGTACAAAGATGCAACATTGGAGACATGTTTTAAATAGTTAATTTTATAGACGTAGGAAGTGACCATAGTAATGAATATTACACAAGTGCGCATTTTTCTGAGAAGTATGAAATCCGAACCGTAAATGTATCTAATGTAATGACTTCATTCTTAATGATTTTCCAGGAAACAATATTCATGAGGTACAGCCCAAACATGACTAAACCAGGGTAGATTAGGTATGTGTAGAACACCTGCTTTCCGAGCTATTAAACATTATCTTCCGATAGACTGTGCTTTTTAATTGCTGTAGTACAGTACTTTGTTTCAGCAAGTCAAAGTCTACAAAGGGCTCAATTGTTTAGCTCTCTGTACTTTGGAAGGCGACCGTCGGTTTTGTCACGGGCTAGAATGATGAAGTCATATTCCGGCGGCGGTGATGTAATGTAGCGGCGGGAAGCTTAAAATTGAATGGCCGTCTTTGAGGGGCGGGAAGGTATAGCTGTTGTCTTGTTTTGCTTAAGTATTGGCTGTTTGAAATGGGCGCCAAACCGCCAAGTCGGTTCGAATTTTGAAATGGATAAATCTGTTTTGTTTATGTAAGTTATGAATGAAATGTGTCCTTCCATAAATAGTGTAAGGGATTCAATATGTGGGACCTACTTGATGCATACAAGATATGTGGGATTATTGCTGTATGATCGAAGTGACTTGTGTAGTCTGTTTTAATAACCAGCTGCACTATGCAAACTTTGTTTTTTATTTTTTGCACATGCGGTATTTTAACCTGGGATTTTGTGGTGGAAATTTCATGTACAGATTGTAGTATTAAGTCTTACAGGAATATCACTTCTGTGGCTGTGCTCGACAGGGGCACAGGAAAATAAATTTCTTGGGTGGTATTTAACCTGGTAGCACTGCCTACTCCTTGACCAACGTGTATGGCTATTTTAGGTGATCATAGCTTTAATCCTTTCTGCGCTGTCAGTTTCATTAATTGTTTTGAATATACAGGAGAAAGCTTGATTGCTGTCAGAACGGACATGTTAATGTGTAAAGCGGTACGTACTTTGTGTTTGGGAAGTGTGTATCCATGGTGTTTGCAATGTTAAGCATCCAGTTCCTTTAACAGAAAAAATACTATATTTTCCTAATATTGTGCCCACACTTAATGTCTCAAAGTAGCGTCCACATTCTTTGCATGTTTACTAAGCTTCTTTACAGGATTGTCAATGTCAGCTGATGAAAAACACTTCCTTGGGTACACCATTCTCTTTGCTTCCTTGAATAAGTGTAACCCTGCAAAAAAAAAAAAAAGACAGTGGGCACGAAATATGTAAAGTTAAGCAGATATTGCACCCAGGATAAGTGATCATATTCAGTGGTCATTTGGCATTGCATAGTTTTGCTGTTTTTGCAGTTGACAGCAGTGATTGGTATTCTGGTACATTTGTAGTTTGTTTTTCATGCTGGCAGATGACAGATTTGCCAGATGTAAAGTTTAGGAAGTGTGTGGTTAATTTTGGAGTTAGGCTAGGTAGTGTTGACACTAACCTAACCTTTTTTTCTCTTTCTAGGATGAAGAACTCCTGTCTTCACTCACTTTCTGCACAATGGGGTTTAGTTTAATCTGGGCGGCTGTGTTAAGCCACAAAAACTTTCTTACCACTATGCATAGTGGATAGCAAACAGTAATTTAAAGTTTACATTCTATTTAATTTGACTTAAAAATTATTTATTAAAGTATTTTCATACCTCATTTTGTATATGTAATTAAGATTTATTTTTTTAAGTTAAGTGCCATTTCAGGGTGTGAAAAATGGAATCGACAACGGCATTAGTAGAGCTGCTAACTAGCACAGTAACTAACCCTGCCACTGGCCCTTTGAAAGATTATCTTTGGATGCTTGTGCTGGGTTTCATCATTGCTTTTGTCCTAGCATTTTCAGTGGGTGCCAATGATGTAGCTAACTCATTTGGGACAGCTGTGGGGTCAGGGGTTGTGACTATGAGACAGGCTTGCATCCTGGCATCCATTTTTGAAACACTGGGCGCAGTATTGCTGGGTGCGAAAGTGAGTGAAACAATACGGAAGGGAATAATTGATGTTACGATGTACAACTCCACCCAACAGTTGCTGATGGCTGGCTCTGTTAGTGCCATGTTCGGTAAGTCTGGCTATTGAGCCATCTGTTTAAATTTATGTAAACTTTTATTTCAGTAAAATCTGCTTGCTTCCAGTAAGTTACGGGCTACTATATTAAGCGTACTACTTGCAGGGAAGACTGGTTAACAGGCAGAACTTTCCCTTTGCAGCTGAATTGATGGGGGGTACAAGGATAAGAGGTACATGGTCTAATTTTGAAGTTAGAAACCACCTTTTCTATAGCTTTACATAAGAGGCAGCAATTTCTTGACTCGTTGGGCAACCTCCATGTATAAAATGCATTGCACAGGTTTGGGGTATTTAACCTGTGGAGAAGCTTAAGTTAGAGGTTGTGTAGGTTTATATGTGCTGTATTTGGTAATAATTGGGTAGTATGCTGTGGTGTTCATTGTATTGATCACTTCTGCAATAGCCTTACCCCCACAAAGTTTCAATCCCTGCTCCAATCTGCCCAGTTGTCTTTCGGCTTTCCCTGGTTAGGGGTCGCCACAGTGGAACTCCGGTCCGCTAATGATTGGTAGTTAATATTCATGTGCCGAGTTACCTGCCCTGACGCACAACCTTCAACGAAGGTACGCCCGTTACCGCATGTCTCCACGCAGAAGACGCTCTAGCTGAGAATCAAACCGGACAGCGTCTTACTGTGAGGCAAAGCTACCGCAGCAGCACCACCACCGCGGGATCTGCCCAATAATTACCTCCAATTTACATTTCAACCCATCTCCACCACCTTTATCAGAACACTGTTGAAACTAAAACCTACTACTCTCTGCCAACCAGCTCCCTGCAGAGTACCTACAAATACCTGCAGAAGCCATTGTATACCACATATCTATACTGATCAATAGAACCTTGTCCGAAGGTGCTATTCCTGTGAAAAATATCCCACATCATCTCACTCCATAGAGGTGGAACTTCCACTGAATTATCCAATTATAGACCCATCGCTGTACTTTCGCCACTAGCTGAAATGATGGAGAAATGCCTACACAAGGAACTAATGAAATACCTTGTACAAAATGACCTACTGTCCAACTCCCAGCATGGCTTCAGGTCACAGTACCTCCTCTGCCATCCTTTCTTTTATTAATGCCATAAACCAAAACAGGAATGATAATAGGATATCCTCTGTCTTCTTTCCTATCAAAAGCCTTTGATATGGTCAACCATGAACTCCACATTCTCTCTAAAATCAACTTCTCTAAGTCAACACACAATCCAGTGGTTCCAGTCATACCTGACTGGCAGGCAAAAGGCAGCATTATGGCAGGGCAAATTATCCAGCCAGCTACCTCTCACTTTTGACGTCCCTCAAGGCTTCATACTAGGACCACTACTCACTCGTCTCTCCTAAACAACCTCTACACTGCTATCCCTAAAGCCACCTGCATTCAATACGCAGATGATTCCACTCTTCATCTGCTCGGCCACCTCCCCATCTGACCTGCAAATCTTAACCCAAAACACATGTAATACTATTGGCTCTCCATATTACTATTGGCTCTCCAACCAACGTCTGTTGCTGAATCCCAATAAAACTAAACATCTGTTCTTCACCCCACCTGCAGATCCACCCCATTTTCATTCACTGTTGCATCCAATCATGGTGCCACTATCTCCCCAGATACCCATACAAAACTTCTAGGGCTTCTTATAGATCTTAAATTTGACCTACAGGTCAACAAAACCATACAGACAATCAATAAGAAGCTTGGATCTCTGTACAGAAACAAGTCATTTCTAACCCCACTGGCTAGAATTGCAGTCGCCCGGTTGCATCTACTCTTTCTTGTGCCTCTCTTGTACTCTCGAACCTAAATAAAACTGAACTGTATAAGCTCTCTAACGGCTATAACCACATTTGCCACTGGCTCCACCTATAGAACACATCACTGCCAGAACCTGAAACAACGAGTGGCTAGAACTTCGCAGCTTAATTCAACTAAATCGGTTCTTAATAGCCCACAAAACGTGAGGTCACTAGGATCTGCCTACAAAGCTAATAACTCAGCTGGGGGGATCCCTGTTTTCCAACTTTGTTGGCTATAAAAGGAAATCCAATCTGAACAATATTTTAACTCTACTACGTACGGTACCAGACTGACGAGTTTTGCCTTAATCTGTCTGACCATGTAAACTGTGAGTCCCTTTGGGAACAAAACTAAAACATTGTATATAACTTATATTTTCTATGTAACTAATTGGATGTGTAATCTTTGTAATGTCCTTTGGAGCTTTCTCCCCAGGCCTCTGCTGAAAATAGACAAGTAGCCAGTCGGACTATCCCAGTAAACAAATGTAAAATAAATAAATATATGGATTATATCCTTCCAAGGGCAGAACAGCCGACAAGCTTCCAAAGCTTCAGGGTACCTTCCATGTGCCCAAACTGTCAAGCAGAGCTGACCAAAAGAAAAGTTTGGACTCTGATCCCCTCAGAGCATTACTGTTGCTGAAGAGTGTGCTGCTCTGGGTGTTTTGAGGATCAACTTCCATTGCTGGGCAGATAAGCTTCGTTTTGGGGGGATGGGATTACTTTCCTTTCTCAGTTATTTTAAAGCTAGGAGTGTTGCATTTTAAATGGACTGTCTTGAGATTGTAATGCACTTTTTAAATGGAGCACTTGGCTTTTTTTGTCAGTTTAAAAATAGGGTTAACTAACTGAAAACATCTTTTTTGTAGAGCATTTGTTTTCCTTGGGGCTGGCCAGTGTTTTGAAAAGTCTTTTACTGTGTTCTTTGTTGTAAATTTTAGTTAGTGGTATTTGCTGCTATTCTTCCCCAGGAAAGACGCACCATATTTCAGTTGGGCCATAAAGCATCTTCCGCCCACAGCCTTTGCCACCACAACAGTCTAGTGATTTGCCTCTGCTGCAGGTGGGTGACACTGCTGTGGCTATTTCTTGTATAGATGACAGGAGGAGGAGGGGTCTTCCTCCTTATCCATACCAGAATCTTTTTCCTAGTGCCAAAGAAAGAAAATGCTTCCAGATCAGTTGTGGATCTTTACTAAAACATAGTGCCCTAATACAAAGTGGTGTAGCTTCACTTCCTGGTACCTCTTCTTTCAAGTTTCCTGGTAATACTAGACTTGTAAGATGCTTATCTCGCATCCCTATTCATCCAGACTTCAAACACTTCTTAAATGTCTGGAGCATAACAGTTCTCCACCTTCATCTTTTGACTATACTGCACCAAAAGTGTTACAAGTGTCTAGCTCCAGTTGTAGGTCATTGCTGGCTACAGAGTATCCATATTTTCCCATATTTAGACAACTTATTATTGCACTGATTTTATACTGGGGTGGTGGTGCTGCGGTAGCGTTGTCGCCTCACTGTAAGACGTTGTCCTGTTCGATTCTCAGCTAGAGCGTCTTCTGTGTGGAGACATGCGTGAATGGGCATTCCTTCATTGCAGGTTGTGCATCAGGGCCGGCAACTCTGCACGTAAAATCTACTGCCAATCATTAGCAGACCGGAGTTCTGCTGTGGCGACCCCTAACTGGGAAAAGCCAAAAGAGACAACAACATTATTACACTGATTTAAGTTCCAGGAATCTCTCTTGGATAACGGATCTCGTGTAGAATGTGGGACTTCGAGAACATGGTGTCAAGTCTTTGACTCTCTGACACAAGAATGTGATCCTGGGACACCTCTTTTCTTCATAGTGAAAAAAATAGATCCTTATTTTGATCTGTTCAAGTTGTCCATTTAACCCCATCACCCTTTATTCTTGACATCTCTTCTGACAAACCTCAGCACTGGGAAGTCTTTTGGTGGAGATAGTGTATATAATCTTAAATCCAGGTCCCCCTGCTCCAAAGCAGACAGTTGTCACACATGCTTCTGACTTGCTTTGGGAGCAGTTTCAGGAGGGGCTGAAGTGCAAGGGTGTGGGACACCATATCCAAGCACATAAATATCTAGGGGCCTTGCCATAACCAAGGCATTAAACTCTCTGAACCATCTGGCCACTGGGACCAATTCAAAATGGTTTCAGACAATGCCATATTCCTGTGTAATATCAACATGCAAGGGGGATCCAGGAGCGATATTTATTTAAAATCTGTCCCTAGTTTTGCCCCCCATTATTTCAGGATTTGTCCAGGTTTCTTGCCTTGAGAAGTTGAAGATGTGCTTGGGGTATGGCTTCCCAGCACATTTGCATTCTTCAGGCACCCTACATCAGCAAAATTGGGTGGCATACAAAACTTGAGTAGGACTAGGGCAGACCATCATGAATGGAAACTACAACCAAAAACTGGAACCAAACTGAAAAACCAAAGGTCTACTTTAGCGTGTCAAGACTTCTTTAGAATGCAAAATTACAATTTGTTTAAATGCCACCAACCAATTAAAACCCACCAACCAATTAAAACACAACATCAGTAAACTGTTAATTGTCGTAAAACCTTAAATATTGTAAACACATGTACACTAATCATTTGATGTTAACAGTGTTATTCGGTCCTGGTTTCTTGTCGGAATTTAGTTTGATTTGCCACAAGGCTACTTTTTGTTCCAAATAGTTCTTAAAATCCTCACCCCTCAAATCAGCCAGCCCTTCTTAAGGACTGAAAAAAGAAACTACTTGTATTTGGTACACTAAAGTAGACCTTTGATTTTCAGTTTGGCTCCAGTTTTTGATTGTGGTTTTCTGTACTGGCTGCAAACATTTGCTTTTTTTTTTTTTTTTTTTAGGAAACTAGATCAGGGTCATATTTCATCCATCTGTGGTGAGTTCTTAAAGCAGACCATGCTGATTCCTCTTTGAACAGTTCAGTCAACTGGCAAGATTCTCTTCTGGGACTCTGTGGGGAATGCCTGAAAGACTGATGCCTTTGCTTTTCTTTGGATCTACATACGTAAGAACAGTGTTGGAGTGCATCAAACATCAGTCCTTTTCAGTTGACTGCCTGGATGATATGTGTCTGTGTACTTGGGGCATGCAGCAGGTACTAATGGAGGTAAAAAGCATGCTACTATAAAGTCATGTATTGGCAAATGTAAAAGGTTTTCTAGTCGGTGCCAGCAACATACCAGCACCCATTCAGGGGTAGTTCTCTGCTTTTGTACAGTATGTGTGAGCCAACTATCCACAGGCATTTTTTGGTTCAGTTATTGAGCATTTCAGCATGTCTGCCCATAGAGACAACTTTCAGACTTGTGTCAAAATGTTTTTGAAACTGGTCTTGTATAAGAGGCTGTCAAGTAAGCTGGCAGGCAGCCCCCTCCTTCCATTTAAACCAGTTAATCTGTCTGGCTTGTTCTTAACACAGAAAGCAGTTTTACTGATGCTCTGACTTTGGTTTGACTCTATCCTTTTCTGCCTAAAACATTGTCGTGATTTACTCATTCTATCTCCCCGTTTTCTTTACTGAATCTAAAATTGAGAAGGATCCTCCATATCTTGGATGTTCAGACTACTCTGGTACTGTCTTGATAGAACTTGCACCCTAGATCTTTGGGTCACTTTTTTCTTGTGAAGGTAAGAAGGGACGACCTGTGTCAACATATTCAAATAGTGGTCTGAGGCTGATACTTTTTCTTAATACCCTTCGTAACCAATCCTGTTCAGGCAGGGCCAAGGCCATCTCTTTACAGGGTTGGATTCTAGCAGTATTCTAAAAGTTGCTACTTGGTCCTCTGTACATACTTTTACAAAGCACAGTAAACTTTCTTCTCTAGGCCCAGATCAAGTTTTGCTAGAACCGTTCCCCAGAAGTTCTGGACTTGGCTCCTTCCACCTCCCAAATGTAGTTAGCTGTGACAGTCTACCCATATAGCCAAGGCTGTTGCAACAGTGATCAGTGGAATGAACATAGTAACGTTGTAGAAGTTTGTAGAAGTTTGAACTTGCCAAGCCAATAGATGTTTGATCACTGCAGTATCTGCTCCCTCCCTGCATACTTTTTTTTTATGCCAGGTGTGAACATTTTATTTCCTAGCATAGTCCTTTCAGGTCCCAGCCTTGCAATTTCTTTTGACAGGAAAGCTCCGAAGGGCTTCTTGTCCAAACTTGAAGCTGTATATTTTTGTTAGGTATACAAAGGACATGGTTTATTGTGGCACATGAAATTTTACAAAAAAAAAATGTATACAATGTCAACCAGACTTGCTTATAATAAGAGGCATAGAAAACTGGCCATTTGAAGGATTTTCACAAGTAGGTGTTTATTGGCAATTTCCTTAGTGGATGCACGGGTAATGTGGATATGCTGAGAATGGAGTGCTAGTTACTTCTGACATAGTTTAGAGGAGATTTTTTAGTTGATGTCAAGCTTTAAGCTTCCCAATAACACCCTTAACACTTTTGCCTCGATCTCATAAGGTGTGTCGAATGTGACTTTAAATCAAGCAAAAATTTTCTCTTGCTATGTTATTAATTTGGGTATTCCTCCATGCTTTTTAATTTCCCTGTATTCCAGTATGTAATTGGCATTTATTTCAGGTAAGTGGCAAACTTGCTGTTGGGGGGGGGGGGGCTTGAAATCACCTGAAAGTATAATTTGGCAATAGGAAGCTTGTAGCTGCTCCCTAGAGTTAGCTGTTAAAAAAGACAGTTGTACTGTATATTTTATTTCTGTGGTTATTTTTTTCTTTCACAGGTTCTGCTGTTTGGCAGTTAATTGCTTCATTTTTGAAGTTGCCCATTTCTGGAACCCACTGTATTGTTGGTGCCACCATTGGATTCTCCCTTGTTGCCAAAGGGCAAAGAGGAGTTGACTGGATGCAACTACTGAAAATCGGTAATTAAAAATAAGTATTTGTAAAGGAGTACAGTGAGAAAGATGCACTTAACTGCATGTTTGCACGTCTGTGATAAAATGCTACAAATTTAAAATTATTCCCGTTTTTACTATATGAAAAGTTGGGGAGATGCTCGTTAAGGCAGTTGTGTAGTGTACTAAAATGGTTGCATGTTAGGGCTGCCTTGAATAATACCACACAATGTCTTTCGAATGTGGCTTCATTGTGTACTCTGACCACTTTTGCCTGAAAATTTCAGGGGTCCCAATGGGCATGTGTGTTCTTTTTGCCTAAAGACTAGAGTATGGGTGTAGACTAGTATATGTGTGTGCTAAGCCCACTTAGTTATGCATAGTAAAGTGAAGGCATTTCTTGCCTACCTTGGTTATGGGGCTTGGACTAATATTCAGTGACGTGTTCCAGGCTAACTTGATGCACAGTGAAATTAGAAAAGTCCTAATTCTACAAGTACACATTTTTGTGGTTCACCACTAGATCTTGGTGAGATTTGAGTGTAGATTGAGACTTACACCAGGGTGATGCAGGAGCAGTTGTAAAAGATTTTGCATATGATTGTTGTAGCATCTGGTTGGAAATGTTTGTTGTAACAGAGTGGTACTGAATCAAGAGGTGGTGACAATTGATGAACACCTTGACTCCGTGCTGGAGCACGAAGTTTGACTTGGCCATGCAAGACCCTTTTCAGAATGAGGCCAGAGAAAAAGCTTCAAAAACCTATTTAGTGAGAGTGTACAGCGAGATTCTAGCAGACCCTTTGTGACCACAACCAGTATCTGTTGCACAGTGATTAAGGATTCATCATAGACTAAACCTTTGTGTGAATATGACCAGTAGCAGCTGTCAAAAAGGAAAATTAATATGGGATTGCCACAGAATGGGTAAGGTATATTGTTGAGTATAGGAAATAAAGGTGTTAGCTGTACATAAAATATGCAAAATGTAGTGATGAGGGAGGGTTGCATTATTTGCATGATCGATCTTGCGAAAAGAGCAAATTCTGTAGTTCTGGTTGAGGAGGCAACTAGGAAGTAAAATGGGGGGAGGGGGTGACTGCTGTTTAGGTAGGATGATCTTCGCATTTGAATGTTGTGTAGGCCAGAATGTGGGTGAGTAGAAATTTAATTTTGAGTCCTAAAATAAAATTGGATATATATCCCTATTTTTAACTTTTTTTTTTTTTTCCCAGTGGCATCTTGGTTTATCTCACCTCTGCTGTCTGGCATCATGTCTGCAGTTCTGTTTGTTTTTGTCCGTATGTTTATTCTTCGTAAGGTGAGTCAGACTTGCTTGTTGCAAAATTTTGAGTCTTTACTTTAATGTGTGTATTAAGGGGGGGGTCACAGATATGAGGAACTTGAGTATCTTGCAGTGTGATGGAGCAGGGACTTTCAACAGCTGGCGTCTCTTCCCATTGGATTATTGACGGCCAATGTAGCTGTCTTTAGAAAGAGAAGTTGGAATGTTAGTCACGTAAAAAAAGACTGTCGTGGAAGTTCTGAACCTACAGTTTTAAAAATCTATTCTATTGTTTGACTAGTCCATTCTCTGCAGATAAACATACATTTGTATATACTTTAAAGTTGGCCGTCTCTTATTTACTGATTTTAAATTACAAATTTTTTTTCCCCCTCTGTAGGAAGACCCTGTTCCTAATGGTCTGCGTGCACTGCCAGTCTTTTACGCTTGTACTATAGCAATCAATGTGTTCTCCATAATTTACTCAGGATCATCTTGTAAGTAATGGAAATTTGGTTCAAAGAGATTTATTTTCTGGGATGCTGTTGAAAGCAGAACTTTTATATGCAACCTGCATGTAGAACGAGTAGAGTGCATGCTGTGTAACGTAACTGTAAGCAGATGATTATTTTACCACGTTGAATGTGTGCGCAAGTCGCAGCTCAGATCTGTTTATACTGTGCACAGCCTTACTTGAAACGGTTGTGACCTTGATGTCAGTTTATCTTGTGGTGTTTGTGTTAGATGTGGGAAGCCTGTAGGTCATTAGGGGATGTACATTTGACTTGGGGTACATGCTCTGATGTGAGCCTTTGCAAGTATAATATGGTTTTCATTCTGTACAGTAAATGGGCGTGCCTTAGTTGAAGGTTGGGCATTGAGCTGGCACCTCAGCACCGTAAAAAACTACTGCCGATAATTAGCAGAACAGTGTTCCGTTGTGGTGACCCCTAACCGGGAAAAGCCGAAAGAACAACCAGACTGCTCAAACTGGCATTAGAAGCAACACCCCCCCCCCCCCCCCCAACTTAAAGCATTTTAATACCATCTCTCACTCTTCCTCTCTGCTCTCAAGTATAGGGCTTTCTCCCCAGTCACTTAATTGGTTCAAAAGCACCCTCTCCGACATATAGCATGCTGTTAGATGGCAAAATTCCATTTCCCCCTACCTTCACAACCCTATAGGCGTCCCCCAACCCACAGTAAATTTGAGTAATCGATGAAAACCTTATTTTATATACATACACATATATATATATATATATATATATAT